>NW_028227280.1:7060130-7327013 GCF_978045245.1 Mus caroli | reverse complement strand
GTTGCACTGAAAAACTTAGAATATAAGACACGCACAGTGTAGTACATAGTATATGAGTGAGTTGCACTGAAAAACTTAGAATATAAGAAACGCACAGTGTAGTACATAGTATATGAGTGAGTTGCACTGAAAAACTTAGAATATAAGAAACGCACAGTGTAGGACATAGTATATGAGTGAGTTGCACTGAAAAACTTAGAATATCAGAAACGCACACTGTAGTACATAGTATATGAGTGAGTTGCACTGAAAAACTTAGAATATAAGAAACGCACAGTGTAGTACATAGTATATGAGTGAGTTGCACTGAAAAACTTAGAATATAAGAAACGCACAGTGTAGTACATAGTATATGAGTGAGTTGCACTGAAAAACTTAGAATATAAGAAACGCACAGTGTAGTACATAGTATATGAGTGAGTTGCACTGAAAAACTTAGAATATAAGAAACGCACAGTGTAGTACATAGTATATGAGTGAGTTGCACTGAAAAACTTAGAATATAAGAAACGCACAGTGTAGTACATAGTATATGAGTGAGTTGCACTGAAAAACTTAGAATATAAGAAACGCACAGTGTAGTACATAGTATATGAGTGAGTTGCACTGAAAAACTTAGAATATAAGAAACGCACAGTGTAGTACATAGTATATGAGTGAGTTGCACTGAAAAACTTAGAATATAAGAAACGCACAGTGTAGTACATAGTATATGAGTGAGTTGCACTGAAAAACTTAGAATATAAGAAACGCACAGTGTAGTACATAGTATATGAGTGAGTTGCACTGAAAAACTTAGAATATCAGAAACGCACAGTGTAGTACATAGTATATGAGTGAGTTGCACTGAAAAACTTAGAATATCAGAAACGCACAGTGTAGTACATAGTATATGAGTGAGTTGCACTGAAAAACTTAGAATATAAGAAACGCACAGTGTAGTACATAGTATATGAGTGTGTTGCACTGAAAAACTTAGAATATAAGAAACGCACAGTGTAGTACATAGTATATGAGTGAGTTGCACTGAAAAACTTAGAATATAAGAAACGCACAGTGTAGTACATAGTATATGAGTGAGTTGCACTGAAAAACTTAGAATATAAGAAACGCACAGTGTAGTACATAGTATATGAGTGAGTTGCACTGAAAAACTTAGAATATAAGAAACGCACAGTGTAGTACATAGTATATGAGTGAGTTGCACTGAAAAACTTAGAATATAAGAAACGCACAGTGTAGTACATAGTATATGAGTGAGTTGCACTCAAAAACTTAGAATATAAGAAACGCACAGTGTAGTACATAGTATATGAGTGAGTTGCACTGAAAAACTTAGAATATAAGAAACGCACAGTGTAGTACATAGTATATGAGTGAGTTGCACTGAAAAACTTAGAATATAAGAAACGCACAGTGTAGTACATAGTATATGAGTGAGTTGCACTGAAAAACTTAGAATATAAGAAACGCACAGTGTAGTACATAGTATATGAGTGAGTTGCACTGAAAAACTTAGAATTTACTGAAAAACCCGCATTACACGAAATGCACAGTGTAGTACATAGTATATGAGTGAGTTGCACTGAAAAACTTAGAATATAAGAAACGCAAAGTGTAGTACATAGTATATGAATATGAGTGAGTTGCACTGAAAAACTTAGAATATAAGAAACGCACAGTGTAGTACATAGTATATGAGTGAGTTGCACTGAAAAACTTAGAATATAAGAAACGCACAGTGTAGTACATAGTATATGAGTGAGTTGCACTGAAAAACTTAGAATATAAGAAACGCACAGTGTAGTACATAGTATATGAGTGAGTTGCACTGAAAAACTTAGAATATAAGAAACGCACAGTGTAGTACATAGTATATGAGTGAGTTGCACTGAAAAACTTAGAATATAACAAACGCACAGTGTAGTATTAAGTATATGAGTGAGTTGCACTGAAAAACTTAGAATATAAGAAACGCACAGTGTAGTACATAGTATATGAGTGAGTTGCACTGAAAAACTTAGAATATAAGAAACGCACAGTGTAGTACATAGTATATGAGTGAGTTGCACTGAAAAACTTAGAATTTACTGAAAAACCCGCATTACACGAAATGCACAGTGTAGTACATAGTATATGAGTGAGTTGCACTGAAAAACTTAGAATATAAGAAACGCACAGTGTAGGACATAGTATATGAGTGAGTTGCACTGAAAAACTTAGAATATAAGAAACGCACAGTGTAGTACATAGTATATGAGTGAGTTGCACTGAAAAACTTAGAATATAAGAAACGCACAGTGTAGTACATAGTATATGAGTGAGTTGCACTGAAAAACTTAGAATATAAGAAACGCACAGTGTAGTACATAGTATATGAGTGAGTTGCACTGAAAAACTTAGAATATAAGAAACGCACAGTGTAGTACATAGTATATGAGTGAGTTGCACTGAAAAACTTAGAATATAAGAAACGCACAGTGTAGTACATAGTATATGAGTGAGTTGCACTGAAAAACTTAGAATATAAGAAACGCACAGTGTAGTACATAGTATATGAGTGAGTTGCACTGAAAAACTTAGAATATAAGAAACGCACAGTGTAGTACATAGTATATGAGTGAGTTGCACTGAAAAACTTAGAATATAAGAAACGCACAGTGTAGTACATAGTATATGAGTGAGTTGCACTGAAAAACTTAGAATTTAAGAAACGCACAGTGTAGTATATAGTATATGAGTGAGTTGCACTGAAAAACTTAGAATATAAGAAACGCACAGTGTAGTACAAAGTATATGAGTGAGTTGCACTGAAAAACTTAGAATATAAGAAACGCACAGTGTAGTACATAGTATATGAGTGAGTTGCACTGAAAAACTTAGAATATAAGAAACGCACAGTGTAGTACATAGTATATGAGTGAGTTGCACTGAAAAACTTAGAATTTACTGAAAAACCCGCATTACACGAAATGCACAGTGTAGTACATAGTATATGAGTGAGTTGCACTGAAAAACTTAGAATATAAGAAACGCACAGTGTAGTACATAGTATATGAGTGAGTTGCACTGAAAAACTTAGAATATAAGAAACGCACAGTGTAGTACATAGTATATGAGTGAGTTGCACTGAAAAACTTAGAATATAAGAAACGCACAGTGTAGTACATAGTATATGAGTGAGTTGCACTGAAAAACTTAGAATATAAGAAACGCACAGTGTAGTACATAGTATATGAGTGAGTTGCACTGAAAAACTTAGAATATAAGAAACGCACAGTGTAGTACATAGTATATGAGTGAGTTGCACTGAAAAACTTAGAATATAAGAAACGCACAGTGTAGTACATAGTATATGAGTGAGTTGCACTGAAAAACTTAGAATATAAGAAACGCACAGTGTAGTACATAGTATATGAGTGAGTTGCACTGAAAAACTTAGAATATAAGAAACGCACAGTGTAGTACATAGTATATGAGTGAGTTGCACTGAAAAACTTAGAATATAAGAAACGCACAGTGTAGTACATAGTATATGAGTGAGTTGCACTGAAAAACTTAGAATATATGAAACGCACAGTGTAGTACATAGTATATGAGTGAGTTGCACTGAAAAACTTAGAATATAAGAAGCGCACAGTGTCGTACATAGTATATGAGTGTGTTGCACTGAAAAATTTAGAATATAAGAAACGCACAGTGTAGTACATAGTATATGAATGAGTTGCTCTGAAAAACTTAGAATATAAGAAACGCACAGTGTAGTACATAGTATATGAGTGAGTTGCACTGAAAAACTTAGAATTTAGAGAAACGCACAGTGTAGTACATAGTATATGAGTGATTTGCACTGAAAAACTTAGAATTTAGAGAAACGCACAGTGTAGTACATAGTATATGAGTGAGTTGCACTGAAAAACTTAGAATATAAGAAACGCACAGTGTAGTACATAGTATATGAGTGAGTTGCACTGAAAAACTTAGAATATAAGAAACGCACAGTGTAGTACATTGTATATGAGTGAGTTGCACTGAAAAACTTAGAATTTAAGAAACGCACAGTGTAGTACATAGTATATGAGTGAGTTGCACTGAAAAACTTAGAATATAAGAAACGCACAGTGTAGTACATAGTATATGAGTGAGTTGCACTGAAAAACTTAGAATATAAGAAACGCACAGTGTAGTACATAGTATATGAGTGAGTTGCACTGAAAAACTTAGAATATAAGAAACGCACAGTGTAGTACATTGTATATGAGTGAGTTGCACTGAAAAACTTAGAATTTAAGAAACGCACAGTGTAGTACATAGTATATGAGTGAGTTGCACTGAAAAACTTAGAATATAAGAAACGCACAGTGTAGTACATAGTATATGAGTGAGTTGCACTGAAAAACTTAGAATATAAGAAACGCACAGTGTAGTACATAGTATATGAGTGAGTTGCACTGAAAAACTTAGAATATAAGAAACGCACAGTGTAGTACATAGTATATGAGTGAGTTGCACTGAAAAACTTAGAATATAAGAAACGCACAGTGTAGTACATAGTATATGAGTGAGTTGCACTGAAAAACTTAGAATATAAGAAACGCACAGTGTAGTACATAGTATATGAGTGAGTTGCACTGAAAAACTTAGAATATAATAAACGCACAGTGTAGTACATAGTATATGAGTGAGTTGCACTGAAAAACTTAGAATATAAGAAACGCACAGTATAGTACATAGTATATGAGTGAGTTGCACTGAAAAATTTAGAATATAAGAAACGCACAGTGTAGTACATAGTATATGAGTGAGTTGCACTGAAAAACTTAGAATTTAGAGAAACGCACAGTGTAGTACATAGTATATGAGTGAGTTGCACTGAAAAACTTAGAATATAAGAAACGCACAGTGTAGTACATAGTATATGAGTGAGTTGCACTGAAAAACTTAGAATTTACTGAAAAACCCGCATTACACGAAATGCACAGTGTAGTACATAGTATATGAGTGAGTTGCACTGAAAAACTTAGAATATAAGAAACGCACAGTGTAGTACATAGTATATGAGTGAGTTGCACTGAAAAACTTAGAATATAAGAAACGCACAGTGTAGTACATAGTATATGAGTGAGTTGCACTGAAAAACTTAGAATATAAGAAACGCACAGTGTAGTACATAGTATATGAGTGAGTTGCACTGAAAAACTTAGAATATAAGAAACGCACAGTGTAGTACATAGTATATGAGTGAGTTGCACTGAAAAACTTAGAATATAAGAAACGCACAGTGTAGGACATAGTATATGAGTGAGTTGCACTGAAAAACTTAGAATATAAGAAACGCACAGTGTAGGCCATAGTATATGAGTGAGTTGCACTGAAAAACTTAGAATATAAGAAACGCACAGTGTAGTACATAGTATATGAGTGAGTTGCACTGAAAAACTTAGAATATAAGAAACGCACAGTGTAGTACATAGTATATGAGTGAGTTGCACTGAAAAACTTAGAATATAAGAAACGCACAGTGTAGTACATAGTATATGAGTGAGTTGCACTGAAAAACTTAGAATATAAGAAACGCACAGTGTAGTACATAGTATATGAGTGAGTTGCACTGAAAAACTTAGAATATAAGAAACGCACAGTGTAGTACATAGTATATGAGTGAGTTGCACTGAAAAACTTAGAATATAAGAAACGCACATTGTAGTACATAGTATATGAGTGAGTTGCACGGAAAAACCTAGAATTTAAGAAACGCACAGTGTAGTATATAGTATATGAGTGAGTTGCACTGAAAAATTAGAATCTAAGAAACGCACAGTGTAGTACATACTATATGAGTGAGTTGCACTGAAAAACTTAGAATATAAGAAACGCACAGTGTAGTACATAGTATATGAGTGAGTTGCACTGAAAAACTTAGAATATAAGAAACGCACAGTGTAGTACATAGTATATGAGTGAGTTGCACTGAAAAACTTAGAATATAAGAAACGCACAGTGTAGTACATAGTATATGAGTGAGTTGCACTGAAAAACTTAGAATATAAGAAACGCACAGTGTAGTACATAGTATATGAGTGAGTTGCACTGAAAAACTTAGAATTTAAGAAACGCACAGTGTAGTATATAGTATATGAGTGAGTTGCACTGAAAAACTTAGAATATAAGAAACGCACAGTGTAGTACAAAGTATATGAGTGAGTTGCACTGAAAAACTTAGAATATAAGAAACGCACAGTGTAGTACATAGTATATGAGTGAGTTGCACTGAAAAACTTAGAATATAAGAAACGCACAGTGTAGTACATAGTATATGAGTGAGTTGCACTGAAAAACTTAGAATTTACTGAAAAACCCGCATTACACGAAATGCACAGTGTAGTACATAGTATATGAGTGAGTTGCACTGAAAAACTTAGAATATAAGAAACGCAAAGTGTAGTACATAGTATATGAATATGAGTGAGTTGCACTGAAAAACTTAGAATATAAGAAACGCACAGTGTAGTACATAGTATATGAGTGAGTTGCACTGAAAAACTTAGAATATAAGAAACGCACAGTGTAGTACATAGTATATGAGTGAGTTGCACTGAAAAACTTAGAATATATGAAACGCACAGTGTAGTACATAGTATATGAGTGAGTTGCACTGAAAAACTTAGAATATAAGAAACGCACAGTGTAGTACATAGTATATGAGTGAGTTGCACTGAAAAACTTAGAATATAAGAAACGCACAGTGTAGTACATAGTATATGAGTGAGTTGCACTGAAAAACTTAGAATATATGAAACGCACAGTGTAGTACATAGTATATGAGTGAGTTGCACTGAAAAACTTAGAATATAAGAAACGCACAGTGTCGTACATAGTATATGAGTGTGTTGCACTGAAAAATTTAGAATATAAGAAACGCACAGTGTAGTACATAGTATATGAGTGAGTTGCTCTGAAAAACTTAGAATATAAGAAACGCACAGTGTAGTACATAGTATATGAGTGAGTTGCACTGAAAAACTTAGAATTTAGAGAAACGCACAGTGTAGTACATAGTATATGAGTGATTTGCACTGAAAAACTTAGAATTTAGAGAAACGCACAGTGTAGTACATAGTATATGAGTGAGTTGCACTGAAAAACTTAGAATATAAGAAACGCACAGTGTAGTACATAGTATATGAGTGAGTTGCACTGAAAAACTTAGAATATAAGAAACGCACAGTGTAGTACATTGTATATGAGTGAGTTGCACTGAAAAACTTAGAATTTAAGAAACGCACAGTGTAGTACATAGTATATGAGTGAGTTGCACTGAAAAACTTAGAATATAACGCACAGTGTAGTACATAGTATATGAGTGAGTTGCACTGAAAAACTTAGAATATAAGAAACGCACAGTGTAGTACATAGTATATGAGTGAGTTGCACTGAAAAACTTAGAATATAAGAAACGCACAGTGTAGTACATAGTATATGAGTGAGTTGCACTGAAAAACTTAGAATATAAGAAACGCACAGTGTAGTACATAGTATATGAGTGAGTTGCACTGAAAAACTTAGAATATAAGAAACGCACAGTGTAGTACATAGTATATGAGTGAGTGCACTGAAAAACTTAGAATATAATAAACGCACAGTATAGTACATAGTATATGAGTGAGTTGCACTGAAAAACTTAGAATATAAGAAACGCACAGTATAGTACATAGTATATGAGTGAGTTGCACTGAAAAATTTAGAATATAAGAAACGCACAGTGTAGTACATAGTATATGAGTGAGTTGCACTGAAAAACTTAGAATTTAGAGAAACGCACAGTGTAGTACATAGTATATGAGTGAGTTGCACTGAAAAACTTAGAATATAAGAAACGCACAGTGTAGTACATAGTATATGAGTGAGTTGCACTGAAAAACTTAGAATATAAGAAACGCACAGTGTAGGACATAGTATATGAGTGAGTTGCACTGAAAAACTTAGAATATAAGAAACGCACAGTGTAGGACATAGTATATGAGTGAGTTGCACTGAAAAACTTAGAATATAAGAAACGCACAGTGTAGTACATAGTATATGAGTGAGTTGCACTGAAAAACTTAGAATATAAGAAACGCACAGTGTAGTACATAGTATATGAGTGAGTTGCACTGAAAAACTTAGAATATAAGAAACGCACAGTGTAGTACATAGTATATGAGTGAGTTGCACTGAAAAACTTAGAATATAAGAAACGCACAGTGTAGTACATAGTATATGAGTGAGTTGCACTGAAAAACTTAGAATATAAGAAACGCACAGTGTAGTACATAGTATATGAGTGAGTTGCACTGAAAAACTTAGAATATAAGAAACGCACATTGTAGTACATAGTATATGAGTGAGTTGCACGGAAAAACCTAGAATTTAAGAAACGCACAGTGTAGTATATAGTATATGAGTGAGTTGCACTGAAAAACTTAGAATCTAAGAAACGCACAGTGTAGTACATACTATATGAGTGAGTTGCACTGAAAAACTTAGAATATAAGAAACGCACAGTGTAGTACATAGTATATGAGTGAGTTGCACTGAAAAACTTAGAATATAAGAAACGCACAGTGTAGTACATAGTATATGAGTGAGTTGCACTGAAAAACTTAGAATATAAGAAACGCACAGTGTAGTACATAGTATATGAGTGAGTTGCACTGAAAAACTTAGAATATAAGAAACGCACAGTGTAGTACATAGTATATGAGTGAGTTGCACTGAAAAACTTAGAATATAAGAAACGCACAGTGTAGTACATAGTATATGAGTGAGTTGCACTGAAAAACTTAGAATTTAAGAAACGCACAGTGTAGTATATAGTATATGAGTGAGTTGCACTGAAAAACTTAGAATATAAGAAACGCACAGTGTAGTACAAAGTATATGAGTGAGTTGCACTGAAAAACTTAGAATATAAGAAACGCACAGTGTAGTACATAGTATATGAGTGAGTTGCACTGAAAAACTTAGAATATAAGAAACGCACAGTGTAGTACATAGTATATGAGTGAGTTGCACTGAAAAACTTAGAATATAAGAAACGCACAGTGTAGTACATAGTATATGAGTGAGTTGCACTGAAAAACTTAGAATTTACTGAAAAACCCGCATTACACGAAATGCACAGTGTAGTACATAGTATATGAGTGAGTTGCACTGAAAAACTTAGAATATAAGAAACGCACAGTGTAGTACATAGTATATGAGTGAGTTGCACTGAAAAACTTAGAATATAAGAAACGCACAGTGTAGTACATAGTATATGAGTGAGTTGCACTGAAAAACTTAGAATATAAGAAACGCACAGTGTAGTACATAGTATATGAGTGAGTTGCACTGAAAAACTTAGAATATAAGAAACGCACAGTGTAGTACATAGTATATGAGTGAGTTGCACTGAAAAACTTAGAATATAACAAACGCACAGTGTAGTACATAGTATATGAGTGAGTTGCACTGAAAAACTTAGAATATAAGAAACGCACAGTGTAGTACATAGTATATGAGTGAGTTGCACTGAAAAACTTAGAATATAAGAAACGCACAGTGTAGTACATAGTATATGAGTGAGTTGCACTGAAAAACTTAGAATTTACTGAAAAACCCGCATTACACGAAATGCACAGTGTAGTACATAGTATATGAGTGAGTTGCACTGAAAAACTTAGAATATAAGAAACGCACAGTGTAGGACATAGTATATGAGTGAGTTGCACTGAAAAACTTAGAATATAAGAAACGCACATTGTAGTACATAGTATATGAGTGAGTTGCACGGAAAAACCTAGAATTTAAGAAACGCACAGTGTAGTATATAGTATATGAGTGAGTTGCACTGAAAAACTTAGAATCTAAGAAACGCACAGTGTAGTACATACTATATGAGTGAGTTGCACTGAAAAACTTAGAATATAAGAAACGCACAGTGTAGTACATAGTATATGAGTGAGTTGCACTGAAAAACTTAGAATATAAGAAACGCACAGTGTAGTACATAGTATATGAGTGAGTTGCACTGAAAAACTTAGAATATAAGAAACGCACAGTGTAGTACATAGTATATGAGTGAGTTGCACTGAAAAACTTAGAATATAAGAAACGCACAGTGTAGTACATAGTATATGAGTGAGTTGCACTGAAAAACTTAGAATTTAAGAAACGCACAGTGTAGTATATAGTATATGAGTGAGTTGCACTGAAAAACTTAGAATATAAGAAACGCACAGTGTAGTACAAAGTATATGAGTGAGTTGCACTGAAAAACTTAGAATATAAGAAACGCACAGTGTAGTACATAGTATATGAGTGAGTTGCACTGAAAAACTTAGAATATAAGAAACGCACAGTGTAGTACATAGTATATGAGTGAGTTGCACTGAAAAACTTAGAATTTACTGAAAAACCCGCATTACACGAAATGCACAGTGTAGTACATAGTATATGAGTGAGTTGCACTGAAAAACTTAGAATATAAGAAACGCAAAGTGTAGTACATAGTATATGAATATGAGTGAGTTGCACTGAAAAACTTAGAATATAAGAAACGCACAGTGTAGTACATAGTATATGAGTGAGTTGCACTGAAAAACTTAGAATATAAGAAACGCACAGTGTAGTACATAGTATATGAGTGAGTTGCACTGAAAAACTTAGAATATAAGAAACGCACAGTGTAGTACATAGTATATGAGTGAGTTGCACTGAAAAACTTAGAATATAAGAAACACACAGTGTAGTACATAGTATATGAGTGAGTTGCACTGAAAAACTTAGAATATAAGAAACGCACAGTGTAGTACATAGTATATGAGTGAGTTGCACTGAAAAACTTAGAATATAAGAAACGCACAGTGTAGTACATAGTATATGAGTGAGTTGCACTGAAAAACTTAGAATATAAGAAACGCACAGTGTAGTACATAGTATATGAGTGAGTTGCACTGAAAAACTTAGAATATAAGAAACGCACAGTGTAGTACAAAGTATATGAGTGAGTTGCACTGAAAAACTTAGAATATAAGAAACGCACAGTGTAGTACATAGTATATGAGTGAGTTGCACTGAAAAACTTAGAATATAAGAAACGCACAGTGTAGTACATAGTATATGAGTGAGTTGCACTGAAAAACTTAGAATATAAGAAACGCACAGTGTAGTACATAGTATATGAGTGAGTTGCACTGAAAAACTTAGAATATAAGAAACGCACAGTGTAGTACATAGTATATGAGTGAGTTGCACTGAAAAACTTAGAATTTAAGAAACGCACAGTGTAGTATATAGTATATGAGTGAGTTGCACTGAAAAACTTAGAATATAAGAAACGCACAGTGTAGTACAAAGTATATGAGTGAGTTGCACTGAAAAACTTAGAATATAAGAAACGCACAGTGTAGTACATAGTATATGAGTGAGTTGCACTGAAAAACTTAGAATATAAGAAACGCACAGTGTAGTACATAGTATATGAGTGAGTTGCACTGAAAAACTTAGAATTTACTGAAAAACCCGCATTACACGAAATGCACAGTGTAGTACATAGTATATGAGTGAGTTGCACTGAAAAACTTAGAATATAAGAAACGCAAAGTGTAGTACATAGTATATGAATATGAGTGAGTTGCACTGAAAAACTTAGAATATAAGAAACGCACAGTGTAGTACATAGTATATGAGTGAGTTGCACTGAAAAACTTAGAATATAAGAAACGCACAGTGTAGTACATAGTATATGAGTGAGTTGCACTGAAAAACTTAGAATATAAGAAACGCACAGTGTAGTATATAGTATATGAGTGAGTTGCACTGAAAAACTTAGAATATAAGAAACGCACAGTGTAGTACATAGTATATGAGTGAGTTGCACTGAAAAACTTAGAATATAAGAAACGCACATTGTAGTACATAGTATATGAGTGAGTTGCACGGAAAAACCTAGAATTTAAGAAACGCACAGTGTAGTACATAGTATATGAGTGAGTTGCACTGAAAAACTTAGAATTTAAGAAACGCACAGTGTAGTACATAGTATATGAGTGAGTTGCACTGAAAAACTTAGAATATAAGAAACGCACAGTGTAGTACAAAGTATATGAGTGAGTTGCACTGAAAAACTTAGAATATAAGAAACGCACAGTGTAGTACATAGTATATGAGTGAGTTGCACTGAAAAACTTAGAATATAAGAAACGCACAGTGTAGTACATAGTATATGAGTGAGTTGCACTGAAAAACTTAGAATTTACTGAAAAACCCGCATTACACGAAATGCACAGTGTAGTACATAGTATATGAGTGAGTTGCACTGAAAAACTTAGAATATAAGAAACGCAAAGTGTAGTACATAGTATATGAATATGAGTGAGTTGCACTGAAAAACTTAGAATATAAGAAACGCACAGTGTAGTACATAGTATATGAGTGAGTTGCACTGAAAAACTTAGAATATAAGAAACGCACAGTGTAGTACATAGTATATGAGTGAGTTGCACTGAAAAACTTAGAATATAAGAAACGCACAGTGTAGTACATAGTATATGAGTGAGTTGCACTGAAAAACTTAGAATATAAGAAACGCACAGTGTAGTACATAGTATATGAGTGAGTTGCACTAAAAACTTAGAATATAAGAAACGCACAGTGTAGTACATAGTATATGAGTGAGTTGCACTGAAAAACTTAGAATATAACAAACGCACAGTGTAGTATTAAGTATATGAGTGAGTTGCACTGAAAAACTTAGAATATAAGAAACGCACAGTGTAGTACATAGTATATGAGTGAGTTGCACTGAAAAACTTAGAATATAAGAAACGCACAGTGTAGTACAAAGTATATGAGTGAGTTGCACTGAAAAACTTAGAATATAAGAAACGCACAGTGTAGGACATAGTATATGAGTGAGTTGCACTGAAAAACTTAGAATATAAGAAACGCACATTGTAGTACATAGTATATGAGTGAGTTGCACGGAAAAACCTAGAATTTAAGAAACGCACAGTGTAGTATATAGTATATGAGTGAGTTGCACTGAAAAACTTAGAATCTAAGAAACGCACAGTGTAGTACATACTATATGAGTGAGTTGCACTGAAAAACTTAGAATATAAGAAACGCACAGTGTAGTACATAGTATATGAGTGAGTTGCACTGAAAAACTTAGAATATAAGAAACGCACAGTGTAGTACATAGTATATGAGTGAGTTGCACTGAAAAACTTAGAATATAAGAAACGCACAGTGTAGTACATAGTATATGAGTGAGTTGCACTGAAAAACTTAGAATATAAGAAACGCACAGTGTAGTACATAGTATATGAGTGAGTTGCACTGAAAAACTTAGAATTTAAGAAACGCACAGTGTAGTATATAGTATATGAGTGAGTTGCACTGAAAAACTTAGAATATAAGAAACGCACAGTGTAGTACAAAGTATATGAGTGAGTTGCACTGAAAAACTTAGAATATAAGAAACGCACAGTGTAGTACATAGTATATGAGTGAGTTGCACTGAAAAACTTAGAATATAAGAAACGCACAGTGTAGTACATAGTATATGAGTGAGTTGCACTGAAAAACTTAGAATTTACTGAAAAACCCGCATTACACGAAATGCACAGTGTAGTACATAGTATATGAGTGAGTTGCACTGAAAAACTTAGAATATAAGAAACGCAAAGTGTAGTACATAGTATATGAATATGAGTGAGTTGCACTGAAAAACTTAGAATATAAGAAACGCACAGTGTAGTACATAGTATATGAGTGAGTTGCACTGAAAAACTTAGAATATAAGAAACGCACAGTGTAGTACATAGTATATGAGTGAGTTGCACTGAAAAACTTAGAATATAAGAAACGCACAGTGTAGTACATAGTATATGAGTGAGTTGCACTGAAAAACTTAGAATATAAGAAACACACAGTGTAGTACATAGTATATGAGTGAGTTGCACTGAAAAACTTAGAATATAAGAAACGCACAGTGTAGTACATAGTATATGAGTGAGTTGCACTGAAAAACTTAGAATATAAGAAACGCACAGTGTAGTACATAGTATATGAGTGAGTTGCACTGAAAAACTTAGAATATAAGAAACGCACAGTGTAGTACATAGTATATGAGTGAGTTGCACTGAAAAACTTAGAATATAAGAAACGCACAGTGTAGTACAAAGTATATGAGTGAGTTGCACTGAAAAACTTAGAATATAAGAAACGCACAGTGTAGTACATAGTATATGAGTGAGTTGCACTGAAAAACTTAGAATATAAGAAACGCACAGTGTAGTACATAGTATATGAGTGAGTTGCACTGAAAAACTTAGAATATAAGAAACGCACAGTGTAGTACATAGTATATGAGTGAGTTGCACTGAAAAACTTAGAATATAAGAAACGCACAGTGTAGTACATAGTATATGAGTGAGTTGCACTGAAAAACTTAGAATTTAAGAAACGCACAGTGTAGTATATAGTATATGAGTGAGTTGCACTGAAAAACTTAGAATATAAGAAACGCACAGTGTAGTACAAAGTATATGAGTGAGTTGCACTGAAAAACTTAGAATATAAGAAACGCACAGTATAGTACATAGTATATGAGTGAGTTGCACTGAAAAACTTAGAATATAAGAAACGCACAGTGTAGTACATAGTATATGAGTGAGTTGCACTGAAAAACTTAGAATTTACTGAAAAACCCGCATTACACGAAATGCACAGTGTAGTACATAGTATATGAGTGAGTTGCACTGAAAAACTTAGAATATAAGAAACGCAAAGTGTAGTACATAGTATATGAATATGAGTGAGTTGCACTGAAAAACTTAGAATATAAGAAACGCACAGTGTAGTACATAGTATATGAGTGAGTTGCACTGAAAAACTTAGAATATAAGAAACGCACAGTGTAGTACATAGTATATGAGTGAGTTGCACTGAAAAACTTAGAATATAAGAAACGCACAGTGTAGTATATAGTATA
This sequence comes from Mus caroli, assembly GCF_978045245.1. Lineage (NCBI taxonomy): Eukaryota > Metazoa > Chordata > Mammalia > Rodentia > Muridae > Mus > Mus caroli. The sequence continues at coordinate 7,311,991 of NW_028227280.1, read as the reverse complement.
TGAGTGAGTTGCACTGAAAAACTTAGAATATAAGAAACGCACAGTGTAGTACATAGTATATGAGTGAGTTGCACTGAAAAACTTAGAATATAAGAAACGCACATTGTAGTACATAGTATATGAGTGAGTTGCACGGAAAAACCTAGAATTTAAGAAACGCACAGTGTAGTACATAGTATATGAGTGAGTTGCACTGAAAAACTTAGAATTTAAGAAACGCACAGTGTAGTACATAGTATATGAGTGAGTTGCACTGAAAAACTTAGAATATAAGAAACGCACAGTGTAGTACAAAGTATATGAGTGAGTTGCACTGAAAAACTTAGAATATAAGAAACGCACAGTGTAGTACATAGTATATGAGTGAGTTGCACTGAAAAACTTAGAATATAAGAAACGCACAGTGTAGTACATAGTATATGAGTGAGTTGCACTGAAAAACTTAGAATTTACTGAAAAACCCGCATTACACGAAATGCACAGTGTAGTACATAGTATATGAGTGAGTTGCACTGAAAAACTTAGAATATAAGAAACGCAAAGTGTAGTACATAGTATATGAATATGAGTGAGTTGCACTGAAAAACTTAGAATATAAGAAACGCACAGTGTAGTACATAGTATATGAGTGAGTTGCACTGAAAAACTTAGAATATAAGAAACGCACAGTGTAGTACATAGTATATGAGTGAGTTGCACTGAAAAACTTAGAATATAAGAAACGCACAGTGTAGTACATAGTATATGAGTGAGTTGCACTGAAAAACTTAGAATATAAGAAACGCACAGTGTAGTACATAGTATATGAGTGAGTTGCACTGAAAAACTTAGAATATAAGAAACGCACAGTGTAGTACATAGTATATGAGTGAGTTGCACTGAAAAACTTAGAATATAACAAACGCACAGTGTAGTATTAAGTATATGAGTGAGTTGCACTGAAAAACTTAGAATATAAGAAACGCACAGTGTAGTACATAGTATATGAGTGAGTTGCACTGAAAAACTTAGAATATAAGAAACGCACAGTGTAGTACATAGTATATGAGTGAGTTGCACTGAAAAACTTAGAATTTACTGAAAAACCCGCATTACACGAAATGCACAGTGTAGTACATAGTATATGAGTGAGTTGCACTGAAAAACTTAGAATATAAGAAACGCACAGTGTAGGACATAGTATATGAGTGAGTTGCACTGAAAAACTTAGAATATAAGAAACGCACATTGTAGTACATAGTATATGAGTGAGTTGCACGGAAAAACCTAGAATTTAAGAAACGCACAGTGTAGTATATAGTATATGAGTGAGTTGCACTGAAAAACTTAGAATCTAAGAAACGCACAGTGTAGTACATACTATATGAGTGAGTTGCACTGAAAAACTTAGAATATAAGAAACGCACAGTGTAGTACATAGTATATGAGTGAGTTGCACTGAAAAACTTAGAATATAAGAAACGCACAGTGTAGTACATAGTATATGAGTGAGTTGCACTGAAAAACTTAGAATATAAGAAACGCACAGTGTAGTACATAGTATATGAGTGAGTTGCACTGAAAAACTTAGAATATAAGAAACGCACAGTGTAGTACATAGTATATGAGTGAGTTGCACTGAAAAACTTAGAATTTAAGAAACGCACAGTGTAGTATATAGTATATGAGTGAGTTGCACTGAAAAACTTAGAATATAAGAAACGCACAGTGTAGTACAAAGTATATGAGTGAGTTGCACTGAAAAACTTAGAATATAAGAAACGCACAGTGTAGTACATAGTATATGAGTGAGTTGCACTGAAAAACTTAGAATATAAGAAACGCACAGTGTAGTACATAGTATATGAGTGAGTTGCACTGAAAAACTTAGAATTTACTGAAAAACCCGCATTACACGAAATGCACAGTGTAGTACATAGTATATGAGTGAGTTGCACTGAAAAACTTAGAATATAAGAAACGCAAAGTGTAGTACATAGTATATGAATATGAGTGAGTTGCACTGAAAAACTTAGAATATAAGAAACGCACAGTGTAGTACATAGTATATGAGTGAGTTGCACTGAAAAACTTAGAATATAAGAAACGCACAGTGTAGTACATAGTATATGAGTGAGTTGCACTGAAAAACTTAGAATATAAGAAACGCACAGTGTAGTACATAGTATATGAGTGAGTTGCACTGAAAAACTTAGAATATAAGAAACACACAGTGTAGTACATAGTATATGAGTGAGTTGCACTGAAAAACTTAGAATATAAGAAACGCACAGTGTAGTACATAGTATATGAGTGAGTTGCACTGAAAAACTTAGAATATAAGAAACGCACAGTGTAGTACATAGTATATGAGTGAGTTGCACTGAAAAACTTAGAATATAAGAAACGCACAGTGTAGTACATAGTATATGAGTGAGTTGCACTGAAAAACTTAGAATATAAGAAACGCACAGTGTAGTACATAGTATATGAGTGAGTTGCACTGAAAAACTTAGAATATAAGAAACGCACAGTGTAGTACATAGTATATGAGTGAGTTGCACTGAAAAACTTAGAATATAAGAAACGCACAGTGTAGTACATAGTATATGAGTGAGTTGCACTGAAAAACTTAGAATATAAGAAACGCACAGTGTAGTACATAGTATATGAGTGAGTTGCACTGAAAAACTTAGAATATAAGAAACGCACAGTGTAGTACATAGTATATGAGTGAGTTGCACTGAAAAACTTAGAATATAAGAAACGCACAGTGTAGTACAAAGTATATGAGTGAGTTGCACTGAAAAACTTAGAATATAAGAAACGCACAGTGTAGTACATAGTATATGAGTGAGTTGCACTGAAAAACTTAGAATATAAGAAACGCACAGTGTAGTACATAGTATATGAGTGAGTTGCACTGAAAAACTTAGAATTTACTGAAAAACCCGCATTACACGAAATGCACAGTGTAGTACATAGTATATGAGTGAGTTGCACTGAAAAACTTAGAATATAAGAAACGCAAAGTGTAGTACATAGTATATGAATATGAGTGAGTTGCACTGAAAAACTTAGAATATAAGAAACGCACAGTGTAGTACATAGTATATGAGTGAGTTGCACTGAAAAACTTAGAATATAAGAAACGCACAGTGTAGTACATAGTATATGAGTGAGTTGCACTGAAAAACTTAGAATATAAGAAACGCACAGTGTAGTACATAGTATATGAGTGAGTTGCACTGAAAAACTTAGAATATAAGAAACGCACAGTGTAGTACATAGTATATGAGTGAGTTGCACTGAAAAACTTAGAATATAAGAAACGCACAGTGTAGTACATAGTATATGAGTGAGTTGCACTGAAAAACTTAGAATATAACAAACGCACAGTGTAGTATTAAGTATATGAGTGAGTTGCACTGAAAAACTTAGAATATAAGAAACGCACAGTGTAGTACATAGTATATGAGTGAGTTGCACTGAAAAACTTAGAATATAAGAAACGCACAGTGTAGTACATAGTATATGAGTGAGTTGCACTGAAAAACTTAGAATATAAGAAACGCACAGTGTAGTACATAGTATATGAGTGAGTTGCACTGAAAAACTTAGAATATAAGAAACGCACAGTGTAGTACATAGTATATGAGTGAGTTGCACTGAAAAACTTAGAATATAAGAAACGCACAGTGTAGTACATAGTATATGAGTGAGTTGCACTGAAAAACTTAGAATATAAGAAACGCACAGTGTAGTACATAGTATATGAGTGAGTTGCACTGAAAAACTTAGAATATAAGAAACGCACAGTGTAGTACATAGTATATGAGTGAGTTGCACTGAAAAACTTAGAATATAAGAAACGCACAGTGTAGTACATAGTATATGAGTGAGTTGCACTGAAAAACTTAGAATATATGAAACGCACAGTGTAGTACATAGTATATGAGTGAGTTGCACTGAAAAACTTAGAATATAAGAAACGCACAGTGTCGTACATAGTATATGAGTGTGTTGCACTGAAAAATTTAGAATATAAGAAACGCACAGTGTAGTACATAGTATATGAGTGAGTTGCTCTGAAAAACTTAGAATATAAGAAACGCACAGTGTAGTACATAGTATATGAGTGAGTTGCACTGAAAAACTTAGAATTTAGAGAAACGCACAGTGTAGTACATAGTATATGAGTGATTTGCACTGAAAAACTTAGAATTTAGAGAAACGCACAGTGTAGTACATAGTATATGAGTGAGTTGCACTGAAAAACTTAGAATATAAGAAACGCACAGTGTAGTACATAGTATATGAGTGAGTTGCACTGAAAAACTTAGAATATAAGAAACGCACAGTGTAGTACATTGTATATGAGTGAGTTGCACTGAAAAACTTAGAATTTAAGAAACGCACAGTGTAGTACATAGTATATGAGTGAGTTGCACTGAAAAACTTAGAATATAAGAAACGCACAGTGTAGTACATAGTATATGAGTGAGTTGCACTGAAAAACTTAGAATATAAGAAACGCACAGTGTAGTACATAGTATATGAGTGAGTTGCACTGAAAAACTTAGAATATAAGAAACGCACAGTGTAGTACATAGTATATGAGTGAGTTGCACTGAAAAACTTAGAATATAAGAAACGCACAGTGTAGTACATAGTATATGAGTGAGTTGCACTGAAAAACTTAGAATATAAGAAACGCACAGTGTAGTACATAGTATATGAGTGAGTTGCACTGAAAAACTTAGAATATAATAAACAGTATATGAGTGAGTTGCACTGAAAAATTTAGAATATAAGAAACGCACAGTGTAGTACATAGTATATGAGTGAGTTGCACTGAAAAACTTAGAATATAAGAAACGCACAGTGTAGTACATAGTATATGAGTGAGTTGCACTGAAAAACTTAGAATTTACTGAAAAACCCGCATTACACGAAATGCACAGTGTAGTACATAGTATATGAATGAGTTGCACTGAAAAACTTAGAATATAAGAAACGCACAGTGTAGTACATAGTATATGAGTGAGTTGCACTGAAAAACTTAGAATATAAGAAACGCACAGTGTAGTACATAGTATATGAGTGAGTTGCACTGAAAAACTTAGAATTTAAGAAACGCACAGTGTAGTACATAGTATATGAGTGAGTTGCACTGAAAAACTTAGAATTTAGAGAAACGCACAGTGTAGTACATAGTATATGAGTGATTTGCACTGAAAAACTTAGAATTTAGAGAAACGCACAGTGTAGTACATAGTATATGAGTGAGTTGCACTGAAAAACTTAGAATATAAGAAACGCACAGTGTAGTACATAGTATATGAGTGAGTTGCACTGAAAAACTTAGAATATAAGAAACGCACAGTGTAGTACATTGTATATGAGTGAGTTGCACTGAAAAACTTAGAATTTAAGAAACACACAGTGTAGTACATAGTATATGAGTGAGTTGCACTGAAAAACTTAGAATATAAGAAACGCACAGTGTAGTACATAGTATATGAGTGAGTTGCACTGAAAAACTTAGAATATAAGAAACGCACAGTGTAGTACATAGTATATGAGTGAGTTGCACTGAAAAACTTAGAATATAAGAAACGCACATTGTAGTACATAGTATATGAGTGAGTTGCACTGAAAAACTTAGAATATAAGAAACGCACAGTGTAGTACATAGTATATGAGTGAGTTGCACTCAAAAACTTAGAATATAAGAAACGCACAGTGTAGTACATAGTATATGAGTGAGTTGCACTGAAAAACTTAGAATATAATAAACAGTATATGAGTGAGTTGCACTGAAAAATTTAGAATATAAGAAACGCACAGTGTAGTACATAGTATATGAGTGAGTTGCACTGAAAAACTTAGAATTTAGAGAAACGCACAGTGTAGTACATAGTATATGAGTGAGTTGCACTGAAAAACTTAGAATATAAGAAACGCACAGTGTAGTACATAGTATATGAGTGAGTTGCACTGAAAAACTTAGAATTTACTGAAAAACCCGCATTACACGAAATGCACAGTGTAGTACATAGTATATGAGTGAGTTGCACTGAAAAACTTAGAATATAAGAAACGCACAGTGTAGTACATAGTATATGAGTGAGTTGCACTGAAAAACTTAGAATATAAGAAACGCACAGTGTAGTACATAGTATATGAGTGAGTTGCACTGAAAAACTTAGAATATAAGAAACGCACAGTGTAGTACATAGTATATGAGTGAGTTGCACTGAAAAACTTAGAATATAAGAAACGCACAGTGTAGTACATAGTATATGAGTGAGTTGCACTGAAAAACTTAGAATATAAGAAACGCACAGTGTAGTACATAGTATATGAGTGAGTTGCACTGAAAAACTTAGAATATAAGAAACGCACAGTGTAGTACATAGTATATGAGTGAGTTGCACTGAAAAACTTAGAATATAAGAAACGCACAGTGTAGTACATAGTATATGAGTGAGTTGCACTGAAAAACTTAGAATATAAGAAACGCACAGTGTAGTACATAGTATATGAGTGAGTTGCACTGAAAAACTTAGAATATAAGAAACGCACAGTGTAGTACATAGTATATGAGTGAGTTGCACTGAAAAACTTAGAATATAAGAAACGCACAGTGTAGTACATAGTATATGAGTGAGTTGCACTGAAAAACTTAGAATATAAGAAACGCACAGTGTAGTACATAGTATATGAGTGAGTTGCACTGAAAAACTTAGAATATAAGAAACGCACAGTGTAGTACATAGTATATGAGTGAGTTGCACTGAAAAACTTAGAATTTACTGAAAAACCCGCATTACACGAAATGCACAGTGTAGTACATAGTATATGAGTGAGTTGCACTGAAAAACTTAGAATATAAGAAACGCAAAGTGTAGTACATAGTATATGAATATGAGTGAGTTGCACTGAAAAACTTAGAATATAAGAAACGCACAGTGTAGTACATAGTATATGAGTGAGTTGCTCTGAAAAACTTAGAATATAAGAAACGCACAGTGTAGTACATAGTATATGAGTGAGTTGCACTGAAAAACTTAGAATATAAGAAACGCACAGTGTAGTACATAGTATATGAGTGAGTTGCACTGAAAAACTTAGAATATAAGAAACGCACAGTGTAGTACATAGTATATGAGTGAGTTGCACTGAAAAACTTAGAATATAAGAAACGCACAGTGTAGTACATAGTATATGAGTGAGTTGCACTGAAAAACTTAGATTATAAGAAACGCACAGTGTAGTACATAGTATATGAGTGAGTTGCACTGAAAAACTTAGAATATAAGAAACGCACAGTGTAGTACATAGTATATGAGTGAGTTGCACTGAAAAACTTAGAATTTACTGAAAAACCCGCATTACACGAAATGCACAGTGTAGTACATAGTATATGAGTGAGTTGCACTGAAAAACTTAGAATATAAGAAACACACAGTGTAGTACATAGTATATGAGTGAGTTGCACTGAAAAACTTAGAATATAAGAAACGCACAGTGTAGTACATAGTATATGAGTGAGTTGCACTGAAAAACTTAGAATTTAAGAAACGCACAGTGTAGTATATAGTATATGAGTGAGTTGCACTGAAAAACTTAGAATATAAGAAACGCACAGTGTAGTACAAAGTATATGAGTGAGTTGCACTGAAAAACTTAGAATATAAGAAACGCACAGTGTAGTACATAGTATATGAGTGAGTTGCACTGAAAAACTTAGAATATAAGAAACGCACAGTGTAGTACATAGTATATGAGTGAGTTGCACTGAAAAACTTAGAATTTACTGAAAAACCCGCATTACACGAAATGCACAGTGTAGTACATAGTATATGAGTGAGTTGCACTGAAAAACTTAGAATATAAGAAACGCAAAGTGTAGTACATAGTATATGAATATGAGTGAGTTGCACTGAAAAACTTAGAATATAAGAAACGCACAGTGTAGTACATAGTATATGAGTGAGTTGCACTGAAAAACTTAGAATATAAGAAACGCACAGTGTAGTACATAGTATATGAGTGAGTTGCACTGAAAAACTTAGAATATAAGAAACGCACAGTGTAGTACATAGTATATGAGTGAGTTGCACTGAAAAACTTAGAATATAAGAAACGCACAGTGTAGTACGTAGTATATGAGTGAGTTGCACTGAAAAACTTAGAATATAAGAAACGCACAGTGTAGTACATAGTATATGAGTGAGTTGCACTGAAAAACTTAGAATATAAGAAACGCACAGTGTAGTACATAGTATATGAGTGAGTTGCACTGAAAAACTTAGAATATAAGAAACGCACAGTGTAGTACATAGTATATGAGTGAGTTGCACTGAAAAACTTAGAATATAAGAAACGCAAAGTGTAGTACATAGTATATGAGTGAGTTGCACTGAAAAACTTAGAATTTACTGAAAAACCCGCATTACACGAAATGCACAGTGTAGTACATAGTATATGAGTGAGTTGCACTGAAAAACTTAGAATATAAGAAACGCACAGTGTAGGACATAGTATATGAGTGAGTTGCACTGAAAAACTTAGAATATAAGAAACGCACAGTGTAGTACATAGTATATGAGTGAGTTGCACTGAAAAACTTAGAATATAAGAAACGCACAGTGTAGTACATAGTATATGAGTGAGTTGCACTGAAAAACTTAGAATATAAGAAACGCACAGTGTAGTACATAGTATATGAGTGAGTTGCACTGAAAAACTTAGAATATAAGAAACGCACAGTGTAGTACATAGTATATGAGTGAGTTGCACTGAAAAACTTAGAATATAAGAAACGCACAGTGTAGTACATAGTATATGAGTGAGTTGCACTGAAAAACTTAGAATATAAGAAACGCACAGTGTAGTACATAGTATATGAGTGAGTTGCATTGAAAAACTTAGAATATAAGAAACGCACAGTGTAGTACATAGTATATGAGTGAGTTGCACTGAAAAACTTAGAATATAAGAAACGCACAGTGTAGTACACAGTATATGAGTGAGTTGCACTGAAAAACTTAGAATTTAAGAAACGCACAGTGTAGTATATAGTATATGAGTGAGTTGCACTGAAAAACTTAGAATATAAGAAACGCACAGTGTAGTACAAAGTATATGAGTGAGTTGCACTGAAAAACTTAGAATATAAGAAACGCACAGTGTAGTACATAGTATATGAGTGAGTTGCACTGAAAAACTTAGAATATAAGAAACGCACAGTGTAGTACATAGTATATGAGTGAGTTGCACTGAAAAACTTAGAATTTACTGAAAAACCCGCATTACACGAAATGCACAGTGTAGTACATAGTATATGAGTGAGTTGCACTGAAAAACTTAGAATATAAGAAACGCAAAGTGTAGTACATAGTATATGAATATGAGTGAGTTGCACTGAAAAACTTAGAATATAAGAAACGCACAGTGTAGTACATAGTATATGAGTGAGTTGCACTGAAAAACTTAGATATAAGAAACGCACAGTGTAGTACATAGTATATGAGTGAGTTGCACTGAAAAACTTAGAATATAACAAACGCACAGTGTAGTATTAAGTATATGAGTGAGTTGCACTGAAAAACTTAGAATATAAGAAACGCACAGTGTAGTACATAGTATATGAGTGAGTTGCACTGAAAAACTTAGAATATAAGAAACGCACAGTGTAGTACATAGTATATGAGTGAGTTGCACTGAAAAACTTAGAATTTACTGAAAAACCCGCATTACACGAAATGCACAGTGTAGTACATAGTATATGAGTGAGTTGCACTGAAAAACTTAGAATATAAGAAACGCACAGTGTAGGACATAGTATATGAGTGAGTTGCACTGAAAAACTTAGAATATAAGAAACGCACAGTGTATTACATAGTATATGAGTGAGTTGCACTGAAAAACTTAGAATATAAGAAACGCACAGTGTAGTACATAGTATATGAGTGAGTTGCACTGAAAAACTTAGAATATAAGAAACGCACAGTGTAGTACATAGTATATGAGTGAGTTGCACTGAAAAACTTAGAATATAAGAAACGCACAGTGTAGTACATAGTATATGAGTGAGTTGCACTGAAAAACTTAGAATCTAAGAAACGCACAGTGTAGTACATAGTATATGAGTGAGTTGCACTGAAAAACTTAGAATCTAAGAAACGCACAGTGTAGTACATACTATATGAGTGAGTTGCACTGAAAAACTTAGAATATAAGAAACGCACATTGTAGTACATAGTATATGAGTGAGTTGCACGGAAAAACCTAGAATTTAAGAAACGCACAGTGTAGTATATAGTATATGAGTGAGTTGCACTGAAAAACTTAGAATCTAAGAAACGCACAGTGTAGTACATACTATATGAGTGAGTTGCACTGAAAAACTTAGAATATAAGAAACGCACAGTGTGGTACATAGTATATGAGTGAGTTGCACTGAAAAACTTAGAATATAAGAAACGCACAGTGTAGTACATAGTATATGAGTGAGTTGCACTGAAAAACTTAGAATATAAGAAACGCACAGTGTAGTACATAGTATATGAGTGAGTTGCACTGAAAAACTTAGAATATAAGAAACGCACAGTGTAGTACATAGTATATGAGTGAGTTGCACTGAAAAACTTAGAATTTAAGAAACGCACAGTGTAGTACATAGTATATGAGTGAGTTGCACTGAAAAACTTAGAATATAAGAAACGCACAGTGTAGTACAAAGTATATGAGTGAGTTGCACTGAAAAACTTAGAATATAAGAAACGCACAGTGTAGTACATAGTATATGAGTGAGTTGCACTGAAAAACTTAGAATTTAAGAAACGCACAGTGTAGTACATAGTATATGAGTGAGTTGCACTGAAAAACTTAGAATATAAGAAATGCACAGTGTAGTACAAAGTATATGAGTGAGTTGCACTGAAAAACTTAGAATATAAGAAACGCACAGTGTAGTACATAGTATATGAGTGAGTTGCACTGAAAAACTTAGAATATAAGAAACGCACAGTGTAGTACATAGTATATGAGTGAGTTGCACTGAAAAACTTAGAATTTACTGAAAAACCCGCATTACACGAAATGCACAGTGTAGTACATAGTATATGAGTGAGTTGCACTGAAAAACTTAGAATATAAGAAACGCAAAGTGTAGTACATAGTATATGAATATGAGTGAGTTGCACTGAAAAACTTAGAATATAAGAAACGCACAGTGTAGTACATAGTATATGAGTGAGTTGCACTGAAAAACTTAGAATATAAGAAACGCACAGTGTAGTACATAGTATATGAGTGAGTTGCACTGAAAAACTTAGAATATAAGAAACGCACAGTGTAGTACATAGTATATGAGTGAGTTGCACTGAAAAACTTAGAATATAAGAAACGCACAGTGTAGTACATAGTATATGAGTGAGTTGCACTGAAAAACTTAGAATATAAGAAACGCACAGTGTAGTACATAGTATATGAGTGAGTTGCACTGAAAAACTTAGAATATAAGAAACGCACAGTGTAGTACATAGTATATGAGTGAGTTGCACTGAAAAACTTAGAATATAAGAAACGCACAGTGTAGTACATAGTATATGAGTGAGTTGCACTGAAAAACTTAGAATATAAGAAACGCACAGTGTAGTACATAGTATATGAGTGAGTTGCACTGAAAAACTTAGAATATAAGAAACGCACAGTGTAGTACATAGTATATGAGTGAGTTGCACTGAAAAACTTAGAATATAAGGAACGCACAGTGTAGTACATAGTATATGAGTGAGTTGCACTGAAAAACTTAGAATTTAAGAAACGCACAGTGTAGTATTAAGTATATGAGTGAGTTGCACTGAAAAACTTAGAATATAAGAAACGCACAGTGTAGTACATAGTATATGAGTGAGTTGCACTGAAAAACTTAGAATATAAGAAACGCACAGTGTAGTACATAGTATATGAGTGAGTTGCACTGAAAAACTTAGAATTTACTGAAAAACCCGCATTACACGAAATGCACAGTGTAGTACATAGTATATGAGTGAGTTGCACTGAAAAACTTAGAATATAAGAAACGCAAAGTGTAGTACATAGTATATGAATATGAGTGAGTTGCACTGAAAAACTTAGAATATAAGAAACGCACAGTGTAGTACATAGTATATGAGTGAGTTGCACTGAAAAACTTAGAATATAAGAAACGCACAGTGTAGTACATAGTATATGAGTGAGTTGCACTGAAAAACTTAGAATATAAGAAACGCACAGTGTAGTACATAGTATATGAGTGAGTTGCACTGAAAAACTTAGAATATAAGAAACGCACAGTGTAGTACATAGTATATGAGTGAGTTGCACTGAAAAACTTAGAATATAAGAAACGCACAGTGTCGTACATAGTATATGAGTGTGTTGCACTGAAAAATTTAGAATATAAGAAACGCACAGTGTAGTACATAGTATATGAGTGAGTTGCACTGAAAAACTTAGAATATAAGAAACGCACAGTGTAGTACATAGTATATGAGTGAGTTGCACTGAAAAACTTAGAATTTAGAGAAACGCACAGTGTAGTACATAGTATATGAGTGATTTGCACTGAAAAACTTAGAATTTAGAGAAACGCACAGTGTAGTACATAGTATATGAGTGAGTTGCACTGAAAAACTTAGAATATAAGAAACGCACAGTGTAGTACATAGTATATGAGTGAGTTGCACTGAAAAACTTAGAATATAAGAAACGCACAGTGTAGTACATAGTATATGAGTGAGTTGCACTGAAAAACTTAGAATATAAGAAACGCACAGTGTAGTACATAGTATATGAGTGAGTTGCACTGAAAAACTTAGAATATAAGAAACGCACAGTGTAGTACATAGTATATGAGTGAGTTGCACTGAAAAACTTAGAATATAAGAAACGAACAGTGTAGTACATAGTATATGAGTGAGTTGCACTGAAAAACTTAGAATATAAGAAACGCACAGTGTAGGACATAGTATATGAGTGAGTTGCACTGAAAAACTTAGAATATAAGAAACGCACAGTGTAGTACATAGTATATGAGTGAGTTGCACTGAAAAACTTAGAATATAAGAAACGCACAGTGTAGTACATAGTATATGAGTGAGTTGCACTGAAAAACTTAGAATATAAGAAACGCACAGTGTAGTACATAGTATATGAGTGAGTTGCACTGAAAAACTTAGAATATAAGAAACGCACAGTGTAGTACATAGTATATGAGTGAGTTGCACTGAAAAACTTAGAATATAAGAAACGCACAGTGTAGTACATAGTATATGAGTGAGTTGCACTGAAAAACTTAGAATATAAGAAACGCACATTGTAGTACATAGTATATGAGTGTGTTGCACTGAAAAATTTAGAATATAAGAAACGCACAGTGTAGTACATAGTATATGAGTGAGTTGCACTGAAAAACTTAGAATTTACTGAAAAACCCGCATTACACGAAATGCACAGTGTAGTACATAGTATATGAGTGAGTTGCACTGAAAAACTTAGAATATAAGAAACGCACAGTGTAGTACATAGTATATGAGTGAGTTGCACTGAAAAACTTAGAATATAAGAAACGCACAGTGTAGTACATAGTATATGAGTGAGTTGCACTGAAAAACTTAGAATATAAGAAACGCACAGTGTAGTACATAGTATATGAGTGAGTTGCACTGAAAAACTTAGAATATAAGAAACGCACAGTGTAGTACATAGTATATGAGTGAGTTGCACTGAAAAACTTAGAATATAAGAAACGCACAGTGTAGTACATAGTATATGAGTGAGTTGCGATGAAAAACTTAGAATATAAGAAACGCACAGTGTAGTACATAGTATATTAGTGAGTTGCACTGAAAAACTTAGAATATAAGAAACGCACAGTGTAGTACATAGTATATGAGTGAGTTGCACGGAAAAACCTAGAATTTAAGAAAAGCACAGTGTAGTACATAGTATATGAGTGAGTTGCACTGAAAAATTTAGAATATAAGAAACGCACAGTGTAGTACATAGTATATGAGTGAGTTGCACTGAAAAACTTAGAATTTAGAGAAACGCACAGTGTAGTACATAGTATATGAGTGAGTTGCACTGAAAAACTTAGAATATAAGAAACGCACAGTGTAGTACATAGTATATGAGTGAGTTGCACTGAAAAACTTAGAATATAAGAAACGCACAGTGTAGTACATAGTATATGAGTGAGTTGCACTGAAAAACTTAGAATATAAGAAACGCACAGTGTAGTACATAGTATATGAGTGAGTTGCACTGAAAAACTTAGAATATAAGAAACGCACAGTGTAGTACATAGTATATGAGTGAGTTGCACTGAAAAACTTAGAATATAAGAAACGCACAGTGTAGTACATAGTATATGAGTGAGTTGCACTGAAAAACTTAGAATATAAGAAACGCACAGTGTAGTACATAGTATATGAGTGAGTTGCACTGAAAAACTTAGAATATAAGAAACGCACAGTGTAGTACATAGTATATGAGTGAGTTGCACTGAAAAACTTAGAATATAAGAAACGCACAGTGTAGTACATAGTATATGAGTGAGTTGCGATGAAAAACTTAGAATATAAGAAACGCACAGTGTAGTACATAGTATATGAGTGAGTTGCACTGAAAAACTTAGAATATAAGAAACGCACAGTGTAGTACATAGTATATGAGTGAGTTGCACTGAAAAACTTAGAATTTAAGAAACGCACAGTGTAGTACATAGTATATGAGTGAGTTGCACTGAAAAACTTAGAATATAAGAAACGCACAGTGTAGTACAAAGTATATGAGTGAGTTGCACTGAAAAACTTAGAATATAAGAAACGCACAGTGTAGTACATAGTATATGAGTGAGTTGCACTGAAAAACTTAGAATTTAAGAAACGCACAGTGTAGTACATAGTATATGAGTGAGTTGCACTGAAAAACTTAGAATATAAGAAATGCACAGTGTAGTACAAAGTATATGAGTGAGTTGCACTGAAAAACTTAGAATATAAGAAACGCACAGTGTAGTACATAGTATATGAGTGAGTTGCACTGAAAAACTTAGAATATAAGAAACGCACAGTGTAGTACATAGTATATGAGTGAGTTGCACTGAAAAACTTAGAATTTACTGAAAAACCCGCATTACACGAAATGCACAGTGTAGTACATAGTATATGAGTGAGTTGCACTGAAAAACTTAGAATATAAGAAACGCACAGTGTAGTACATAGTATATGAGTGAGTTGCACTGAAAAACTTAGAATATAAGAAACGCACAGTGTAGTACATAGTATATGAGTGAGTTGCACTGAAAAACTTAGAATATAAGAAACGCACAGTGTAGTACATAGTATATGAGTGAGTTGCACTGAAAAACTTAGAATATAAGAAACGCACAGTGTAGTACATAGTATATGAGTGAGTTGCACTGAAAAACTTAGAATATAAGAAACGCACAGTGTAGTACATAGTATATGAGTGAGTTGCGATGAAAAACTTAGAATATAAGAAACGCACAGTGTAGTACATAGTATATTAGTGAGTTGCACTGAAAAACTTAGAATATAAGAAACGCACAGTGTAGTACATAGTATATGAGTGAGTTGCACGGAAAAACCTAGAATTTAAGAAAAGCACAGTGTAGTACATAGTATATGAGTGAGTTGCACTGAAAAATTTAGAATATAAGAAACGCACAGTGTAGTACATAGTATATGAGTGAGTTGCACTGAAAAACTTAGAATTTAGAGAAACGCACAGTGTAGTACATAGTATATGAGTGAGTTGCACTGAAAAACTTAGAATATAAGAAACGCACAGTGTAGTACATAGTATATGAGTGAGTTGCACTGAAAAACTTAGAATATAAGAAACGCACAGTGTAGTACATAGTATATGAGTGAGTTGCACTGAAAAACTTAGAATATAAGAAACGCACAGTGTCGTACATAGTATATGAGTGAGTTGCACTGAAAAACTTAGAATATAAGAAACGCACAGTGTAGTACATAGTATATGAGTGAGTTGCACTGAAAAACTTAGAATATAAGAAACGCACAGTGTAGTACATAGTATATGAGTGAGTTGCACTGAAAAACTTAGAATATAAGAAACGCACAGTGTAGTACATAGTATATGAGTGAGTTGCACTGAAAAACTTAGAATATAAGAAACGCACAGTGTAGTACATAGTATATGAGTGAGTTGCACTGAAAAACTTAGAATATAAGAAACGCACAGTGTAGTACATAGTATATGAGTGAGTTGCGATGAAAAACTTAGAATATAAGAAACGCACAGTGTAGTACATAGTATATGAGTGAGTTGCACTGAAAAACTTAGAATATAAGAAACGCACAGTGTAGTACATAGTATATGAGTGAGTTGCACTGAAAAACTTAGAATTTAAGAAACGCACAGTGTAGTACATAGTATATGAGTGAGTTGCACTGAAAAACTTAGAATATAAGAAACGCACAGTGTAGTACAAAGTATATGAGTGAGTTGCACTGAAAAACTTAGAATATAAGAAACGCACAGTGTAGTACATAGTATATGAGTGAGTTGCACTGAAAAACTTAGAATTTAAGAAACGCACAGTGTAGTACATAGTATATGAGTGAGTTGCACTGAAAAACTTAGAATATAAGAAATGCACAGTGTAGTACAAAGTATATGAGTGAGTTGCACTGAAAAACTTAGAATATAAGAAACGCACAGTGTAGTACATAGTATATGAGTGAGTTTCACTGAAAAACTTAGAATATAAGAAACGCACAGTGTAGTACATAGTATATGAGTGAGTTGCACTGAAAAACTTAGAATTTACTGAAAAACCCGCATTACACGAAATGCACAGTGTAGTACATAGTATATGAGTGAGTTGCACTGAAAAACTTAGAATATAAGAAACGCAAAGTGTAGTACATAGTATATGAATATGAGTGAGTTGCACTGAAAAACTTAGAATATAAGAAACGCACAGTGTAGTACATAGTATATGAGTGAGTTGCACTGAAAAACTTAGAATATAAGAAACACACAGTGTAGTACATAGTATATGAGTGAGTTGCACTGAAAAACTTAGAATATAAGAAACGCACAGTGTAGTACATAGTATATGAGTGAGTTGCACTGAAAAACTTAGAATATAAGAAACGCACAGTGTAGTACATAGTATATGAGTGAGTTGCACTGAAAAACTTAGAATATAAGAAACGCACAGTGTAGTACATAGTATATGAGTGAGTTGCACTGAAAAACTTAGAATATAAGAAACGCACAGTGTAGTACATAGTATATGAGTGAGTTGCACTGAAAAACTTAGAATATAAGAAACGCACAGTGTAGTACATAGTATATGAGTGAGTTGCACTGAAAAACTTAGAATATAAGAAACGCACAGTGTAGTACATAGTATATGAGTGAGTTGCACTGAAAAACTTAGAATATAAGAAACGCACAGTGTAGTACATAGTATATGAGTGAGTTGCACTGAAAAACTTAGAATATAAGAAACGCACAGTGTAGTACATAGTATATGAGTGAGTTGCGATGAAAAACTTAGAATATAAGAAACGCACAGTGTAGTACATAGTATATGAGTGAGTTGCACTGAAAAACTTAGAATATAAGAAACGCACAGTGTAGTACATAGTATATGAGTGAGTTGCACGGAAAAACCTAGAATTTAAGAAAAGCACAGTGTAGTACATAGTATATGAGTGAGTTGCACTGAAAAATTTAGAATATAAGAAACGCACAGTGTAGTACATAGTATATGAGTGAGTTGCACTGAAAAACTTAGAATTTAGAGAAACGCACAGTGTAGTACATAGTATATGAGTGAGTTGCACTGAAAAACCTAGAATATAAGAAACGCACAGTGTAGTACATAGTATATGAGTGAGTTGCACTGAAAAACTTAGAATATAAGAAACGCACAGTGTAGTACATAGTATATGAGTGAGTTGCACTGAAAAACTTAGAATATAAGAAACGCACAGTGTAGTACATAGTATATGAGTGAGTTGCACTGAAAAACTTAGAATATAAGAAACGCACAGTGTAGTACATAGTATATGAGTGAGTTGCACTGAAAAACTTAGAATATAAGAAACGCACAGTGTAGTACATAGTATATGAGTGAGTTGCACTGAAAAACTTAGAATATAAGAAACGCACAGTGTAGTACATAGTATATGAGTGAGTTGCACTGAAAAACTTAGAATATAAGAAACGCACAGTGTAGTACATAGTATATGAGTGAGTTGCACTGAAAAACTTAGAATATAAGAAACGCACAGTGTCGTACATAGTATATGAGTGTGTTGCACTGAAAAATTTAGAATATAAGAAACGCACAGTGTAGTACATAGTATATGAGTGAGTTGCACTGAAAAACTTAGAATATAAGAAACGCACAGTGTAGTACATAGTATATGAGTGAGTTGCACTGAAAAACTTAGAATTTAGAGAAACGCACAGTGTAGTACATAGTATATGAGTGATTTGCACTGAAAAACTTAGAATTTAGAGAAACGCACAGTGTAGTACATAGTATATGAGTGAGTTGCACTGAAAAACTTAGAATATAAGAAACGCACAGTGTAGTACATAGTATATGAGTGAGTTGCACTGAAAAACTTAGAATATAAGAAACGCACAGTGTAGTACATAGTATATGAGTGAGTTGCACTGAAAAACTTAGAATATAAGAAACGCACAGTGTAGTACATAGTATATGAGTGAGTTGCACTGAAAAACTTAGAATATAAGAAACGCACAGTGTAGTACATAGTATATGAGTGAGTTGCACTGAAAAACTTAGAATATAAGAAACGAACAGTGTAGTACATAGTATATGAGTGAGTTGCACTGAAAAACTTAGAATATAAGAAACGCACAGTGTAGGACATAGTATATGAGTGAGTTGCACTGAAAAACTTAGAATATAAGAAACGCACAGTGTAGTACATAGTATATGAGTGAGTTGCACTGAAAAACTTAGAATATAAGAAACGCACAGTGTAGTACATAGTATATGAGTGAGTTGCACTGAAAAACTTAGAATATAAGAAACGCACAGTGTAGTACATAGTATATGAGTGAGTTGCACTGAAAAACTTAGAATATAAGAAACGCACAGTGTAGTACATAGTATATGAGTGAGTTGCACTGAAAAACTTAGAATATAAGAAACGCACAGTGTAGTACATAGTATATGAGTGAGTTGCACTGAAAAACTTAGAATATAAGAAACGCACATTGTAGTACATAGTATATGAGTGTGTTGCACTGAAAAATTTAGAATATAAGAAACGCACAGTGTAGTACATAGTATATGAGTGAGTTGCACTGAAAAACTTAGAATTTACTGAAAAACCCGCATTACACGAAATGCACAGTGTAGTACATAGTATATGAGTGAGTTGCACTGAAAAACTTAGAATATAAGAAACGCACAGTGTAGTACATAGTATATGAGTGAGTTGCACTGAAAAACTTAGAATATAAGAAACGCACAGTGTAGTACATAGTATATGAGTGAGTTGCACTGAAAAACTTAGAATATAAGAAACGCACAGTGTAGTACATAGTATATGAGTGAGTTGCACTGAAAAACTTAGAATATAAGAAACGCACAGTGTAGTACATAGTATATGAGTGAGTTGCACTGAAAAACTTAGAATATAAGAAACGCACAGTGTAGTACATAGTATATGAGTGAGTTGCGATGAAAAACTTAGAATATAAGAAACGCACAGTGTAGTACATAGTATATTAGTGAGTTGCACTGAAAAACTTAGAATATAAGAAACGCACAGTGTAGTACATAGTATATGAGTGAGTTGCACGGAAAAACCTAGAATTTAAGAAAAGCACAGTGTAGTACATAGTATATGAGTGAGTTGCACTGAAAAATTTAGAATATAAGAAACGCACAGTGTAGTACATAGTATATGAGTGAGTTGCACTGAAAAACTTAGAATTTAGAGAAACGCACAGTGTAGTACATAGTATATGAGTGAGTTGCACTGAAAAACTTAGAATATAAGAAACGCACAGTGTAGTACATAGTATATGAGTGAGTTGCACTGAAAAACTTAGAATATAAGAAACGCACAGTGTAGTACATAGTATATGAGTGAGTTGCACTGAAAAACTTAGAATATAAGAAACGCACAGTGTAGTACATAGTATATGAGTGAGTTGCACTGAAAAACTTAGAATATAAGAAACGCACAGTGTAGTACATAGTATATGAGTGAGTTGCACTGAAAAACTTAGAATATAAGAAACGCACAGTGTAGTACATAGTATATGAGTGAGTTGCACTGAAAAACTTAGAATATAAGAAACGCACAGTGTAGTACATAGTATATGAGTGAGTTGCACTGAAAAACTTAGAATATAAGAAACGCACAGTGTAGTACATAGTATATGAGTGAGTTGCACTGAAAAACTTAGAATATAAGAAACGCACAGTGTAGTACATAGTATATGAGTGAGTTGCGATGAAAAACTTAGAATATAAGAAACGCACAGTGTAGTACATAGTATATGAGTGAGTTGCACTGAAAAACTTAGAATATAAGAAACGCACAGTGTAGTACATAGTATATGAGTGAGTTGCACTGAAAAACTTAGAATTTAAGAAACGCACAGTGTAGTACATAGTATATGAGTGAGTTGCACTGAAAAACTTAGAATATAAGAAACGCACAGTGTAGTACAAAGTATATGAGTGAGTTGCACTGAAAAACTTAGAATATAAGAAACGCACAGTGTAGTACATAGTATATGAGTGAGTTGCACTGAAAAACTTAGAATTTAAGAAACGCACAGTGTAGTACATAGTATATGAGTGAGTTGCACTGAAAAACTTAGAATATAAGAAATGCACAGTGTAGTACAAAGTATATGAGTGAGTTGCACTGAAAAACTTAGAATATAAGAAACGCACAGTGTAGTACATAGTATATGAGTGAGTTGCACTGAAAAACTTAGAATATAAGAAACGCACAGTGTAGTACATAGTATATGAGTGAGTTGCACTGAAAAACTTAGAATTTACTGAAAAACCCGCATTACACGAAATGCACAGTGTAGTACATAGTATATGAGTGAGTTGCACTGAAAAACTTAGAATATAAGAAACGCACAGTGTAGTACATAGTATATGAGTGAGTTGCACTGAAAAACTTAGAATATAAGAAACGCACAGTGTAGTACATAGTATATGAGTGAGTTGCACTGAAAAACTTAGAATATAAGAAACGCACAGTGTAGTACATAGTATATGAGTGAGTTGCACTGAAAAACTTAGAATATAAGAAACGCACAGTGTAGTACATAGTATATGAGTGAGTTGCACTGAAAAACTTAGAATATAAGAAACGCACAGTGTAGTACATAGTATATGAGTGAGTTGCGATGAAAAACTTAGAATATAGGAAACGCACAGTGTAGTACATAGTATATTAGTGAGTTGCACTGAAAAACTTAGAATATAAGAAACGCACAGTGTAGTACATAGTATATGAGTGAGTTGCACGGAAAAACCTAGAATTTAAGAAAAGCACAGTGTAGTACATAGTATATGAGTGAGTTGCACTGAAAAATTTAGAATATAAGAAACGCACAGTGTAGTACATAGTATATGAGTGAGTTGCACTGAAAAACTTAGAATTTAGAGAAACGCACAGTGTAGTACATAGTATATGAGTGAGTTGCACTGAAAAACTTAGAATATAAGAAACGCACAGTGTAGTACATAGTATATGAGTGAGTTGCACTGAAAAACTTAGAATATAAGAAACGCACAGTGTAGTACATAGTATATGAGTGAGTTGCACTGAAAAACTTAGAATATAAGAAACGCACAGTGTAGTACATAGTATATGAGTGAGTTGCACTGAAAAACTTAGAATATAAGAAACGCACAGTGTAGTACATAGTATATGAGTGAGTTGCACTGAAAAACTTAGAATATAAGAAACGCACAGTGTAGTACATAGTATATGAGTGAGTTGCACTGAAAAACTTAGAATATAAGAAACGCACAGTGTAGTACATAGTATATGAGTGAGTTGCACTGAAAAACTTAGAATATAAGAAACGCACAGTGTAGTACATAGTATATGAGTGAGTTGCACTGAAAAACTTAGAATATAAGAAACGCACAGTGTAGTACATAGTATATGAGTGAGTTGCGATGAAAAACTTAGAATATAAGAAACGCACAGTGTAGTACATAGTATATGAGTGAGTTGCACTGAAAAACTTAGAATATAAGAAACGCACAGTGTAGTACATAGTATATGAGTGAGTTGCACTGAAAAACTTAGAATTTAAGAAACGCACAGTGTAGTACATAGTATATGAGTGAGTTGCACTGAAAAACTTAGAATATAAGAAACGCACAGTGTAGTACAAAGTATATGAGTGAGTTGCACTGAAAAACTTAGAATATAAGAAACGCACAGTGTAGTACATAGTATATGAGTGAGTTGCACTGAAAAACTTAGAATTTAAGAAACGCACAGTGTAGTACATCGTATATGAGTGAGTTGCACTGAAAAACTTAGAATATAAGAAATGCACAGTGTAGTACAAAGTATATGAGTGAGTTGCACTGAAAAACTTAGAATATAAGAAACGCACAGTGTAGTACATAGTATATGAGTGAGTTGCACTGAAAAACTTAGAATATAAGAAACGCACAGTGTAGTACATAGTATATGAGTGAGTTGCACTGAAAAACTTAGAATTTACTGAAAAACCCGCATTACACGAAATGCACAGTGTAGTACATAGTATATGAGTGAGTTGCACTGAAAAACTTAGAATATAAGAAACGCAAAGTGTAGTACATAGTATATGAATATGAGTGAGTTGCACTGAAAAACTTAGAATATAAGAAACGCACAGTGTAGTACATAGTATATGAGTGAGTTGCACTGAAAAACTTAGAATATAAGAAACACACAGTGTAGTACATAGTATATGAGTGAGTTGCACTGAAAAACTTAGAATATAAGAAACGCACAGTGTAGTACATAGTATATGAGTGAGTTGCACTGAAAAACTTAGAATATAAGAAACGCACAGTGTAGTACATAGTATATGAGTGAGTTGCACTGAAAAACTTAGAATATAAGAAACGCACAGTGTAGTACATAGTATATGAGTGAGTTGCACTGAAAAACTTAGAATATAAGAAACGCACAGTGTAGTACATAGTATATGAGTGAGTTGCACTGAAAAACTTAGAATATAAGAAACGCACAGTGTAGTACATAGTATATGAGTGAGTTGCACTGAAAAACTTAGAATATAAGAAACGCACAGTGTAGTACATAGTATATGAGTGAGTTGCACTGAAAAACTTAGAATATAAGAAACGCACAGTGTAGTACATAGTATATGAGTGAGTTGCACTGAAAAACTTAGAATATAAGAAACGCACAGTGTAGTACATAGTATATGAGTGAGTTGCGATGAAAAACTTAGAATATAAGAAACGCACAGTGTAGTACATAGTATATGAGTGAGTTGCACTGAAAAACTTAGAATATAAGAAACGCACAGTGTAGTACATAGTATATGAGTGAGTTGCACGGAAAAACCTAGAATTTAAGAAAAGCACAGTGTAGTACATAGTATATGAGTGAGTTGCACTGAAAAATTTAGAATATAAGAAACGCACAGTGTAGTACATAGTATATGAGTGAGTTGCACTGAAAAACTTAGAATTTAGAGAAACGCACAGTGTAGTACATAGTATATGAGTGAGTTGCACTGAAAAACCTAGAATATAAGAAACGCACAGTGTAGTACATAGTATATGAGTGAGTTGCACTGAAAAACTTAGAATATAAGAAACGCACAGTGTAGTACATAGTATATGAGTGAGTTGCACTGAAAAACTTAGAATATAAGAAACGCACAGTGTAGTACATAGTATATGAGTGAGTTGCACTGAAAAACTTAGAATATAAGAAACGCACAGTGTAGTACATAGTATATGAGTGAGTTGCACTGAAAAACTTAGAATATAAGAAACGCACAGTGTAGTACATAGTATATGAGTGAGTTGCACTGAAAAACTTAGAATATAAGAAACGCACAGTGTAGTACATAGTATATGAGTGAGTTGCACTGAAAAACTTAGAATATAAGAAACGCACAGTGTAGTACATAGTATATGAGTGAGTTGCACTGAAAAACTTAGAATATAAGAAACGCACAGTGTAGTACATAGTATATGAGTGAGTTGCGATGAAAAACTTAGAATATAAGAAACGCACAGTGTAGTACATAGTATATGAGTGAGTTGCACTGAAAAACTTAGAATATAAGAAACGCACAGTGTAGTACATAGTATATGAGTGAGTTGCACTGAAAAACTTAGAATTTAAGAAACGCACAGTGTAGTACATAGTATATGAGTGAGTTGCACTGAAAAACTTAGAATATAAGAAACGCACAGTGTAGTACAAAGTATATGAGTGAGTTGCACTGAAAAACTTAGAATATAAGAAACGCACAGTGTAGTACATAGTATATGAGTGAGTTGCACTGAAAAACTTAGAATTTAAGAAACGCACAGTGTAGTACATAGTATATGAGTGAGTTGCACTGAAAAACTTAGAATATAAGAAATGCACAGTGTAGTACAAAGTATATGAGTGAGTTGCACTGAAAAACTTAGAATATAAGAAACGCACAGTGTAGTACATAGTATATGAGTGAGTTGCACTGAAAAACTTAGAATATAAGAAACGCACAGTGTAGTACATAGTATATGAGTGAGTTGCACTGAAAAACTTAGAATTTACTGAAAAACCCGCATTACACGAAATGCACAGTGTAGTACATAGTATATGAGTGAGTTGCACTGAAAAACTTAGAATATAAGAAACGCAAAGTGTAGTACATAGTATATGAATATGAGTGAGTTGCACTGAAAAACTTAGAATATAAGAAACGCACAGTGTAGTACATAGTATATGAGTGAGTTGCACTGAAAAACTTAGAATATAAGAAACGCACAGTGTAGTACATAGTATATGAGTGAGTTGCACTGAAAAACTTAGAATATAAGAAACGCACAGTGTAGTACATAGTATATGAGTGAGTTGCACTGAAAAACTTAGAATATAAGAAACGCACAGTGTAGTATATAGTATATGAGTGAGTTGCACTGAAAAACTTAGAATATAAGAAACGCACAGTGTAGTACATAGTATATGAGTGAGTTGCACTGAAAAACTTAGAATATAAGAAACGCACAGTGTAGTACATAGTATATGAGTGAGTTGCACTGAAAAACTTAGAATATAAGAAACGCACAGTGTAGTACATAGTATATGAGTGAGTTGCACTGAAAAACTTAGAATATAAGAAACGCACAGTGTAGTACATAGTATATGAGTGAGTTGCACTGAAAAACTTAGAATATAAGAAACGCACAGTGTAGTACATAGTATATGAGTGAGTTGCACTGAAAAACTTAGAATATAAGAAACGCACAGTGTAGTACATAGTATATGAGTGAGTTGCACTGAAAAACTTAGAATATAAGGAACGCACAGTGTAGTACATAGTATATGAGTGAGTTGCACTGAAAAACTTAGAATTTAAGAAACGCACAGTGTAGTATTAAGTATATGAGTGAGTTGCACTGAAAAACTTAGAATATAAGAAACGCACAGTGTAGTACATAGTATATGAGTGAGTTGCACTGAAAAACTTAGAATATAAGAAACGCACAGTGTAGTACATAGTATATGAGTGAGTTGCACTGAAAAACTTAGAATTTACTGAAAAACCCGCATTACACGAAATGCACAGTGTAGTACATAGTATATGAGTGAGTTGCACTGAAAAACTTAGAATATAAGAAACGCAAAGTGTAGTACATAGTATATGAATATGAGTGAGTTGCACTGAAAAACTTAGAATATAAGAAACGCACAGTGTAGTACATAGTATATGAGTGAGTTGCACTGAAAAACTTAGAATATAAGAAACGCACAGTGTAGTACATAGTATATGAGTGAGTTGCACTGAAAAACTTAGAATATAAGAAACGCACAGTGTAGTACATAGTATATGAGTGAGTTGCACTGAAAAACTTAGAATATAAGAAACGCACAGTGTAGTACATAGTATATGAGTGAGTTGCACTGAAAAACTTAGAATATAAGAAACGCACAGTGTCGTACATAGTATATGAGTGTGTTGCACTGAAAAATTTAGAATATAAGAAACGCACAGTGTAGTACATAGTATATGAGTGAGTTGCACTGAAAAACTTAGAATATAAGAAACGCACAGTGTAGTACATAGTATATGAGTGAGTTGCACTGAAAAACTTAGAATTTAGAGAAACGCACAGTGTAGTACATAGTATATGAGTGATTTGCACTGAAAAACTTAGAATTTAGAGAAACGCACAGTGTAGTACATAGTATATGAGTGAGTTGCACTGAAAAACTTAGAATATAAGAAACGCACAGTGTAGTACATAGTATATGAGTGAGTTGCACTGAAAAACTTAGAATATAAGAAACGCACAGTGTAGTACATAGTATATGAGTGAGTTGCACTGAAAAACTTAGAATATAAGAAACGCACAGTGTAGTACATAGTATATGAGTGAGTTGCACTGAAAAACTTAGAATATAAGAAACGCACAGTGTAGTACATAGTATATGAGTGAGTTGCACTGAAAAACTTAGAATATAAGAAACGAACAGTGTAGTACATAGTATATGAGTGAGTTGCACTGAAAAACTTAGAATATAAGAAACGCACAGTGTAGGACATAGTATATGAGTGAGTTGCACTGAAAAACTTAGAATATAAGAAACGCACAGTGTAGTACATAGTATATGAGTGAGTTGCACTGAAAAACTTAGAATATAAGAAACGCACAGTGTAGTACATAGTATATGAGTGAGTTGCACTGAAAAACTTAGAATATAAGAAACGCACAGTGTAGTACATAGTATATGAGTGAGTTGCACTGAAAAACTTAGAATATAAGAAACGCACAGTGTAGTACATAGTATATGAGTGAGTTGCGATGAAAAACTTAGAATATAAGAAACGCACAGTGTAGTACATAGTATATGAGTGAGTTGCACTGAAAAACTTAGAATATAAGAAACGCACAGTGTAGTACATAGTATATGAGTGAGTTGCACGGAAAAACCTAGAATTTAAGAAAAGCACAGTGTAGTACATAGTATATGAGTGAGTTGCACTGAAAAATTTAGAATATAAGAAACGCACAGTGTAGTACATAGTATATGAGTGAGTTGCACTGAAAAACTTAGAATTTAGAGAAACGCACAGTGTAGTACATAGTATATGAGTGAGTTGCACTGAAAAACTTAGAATATAAGAAACGCACAGTGTAGTACATAGTATATGAGTGAGTTGCACTGAAAAACTTAGAATATAAGAAACGCACAGTGTAGTACATAGTATATGAGTGAGTTGCACTGAAAAACTTAGAATATAAGAAACGCACAGTGTAGTACATAGTATATGAGTGAGTTGCACTGAAAAACTTAGAATTTATGAAAAACCCGCATTACACGAAATGCACAGTGTAGTACATAGTATATGAGTGAGTTGCACTCAAAAACTTAGAATATAAGAAACGCACAGTGTAGTACATAGTATATGAGTGAGTTGCACTGAAAAACTTAGAATATAAGAAACGCACAGTGTAGTACATAGTATATGAGTGAGTTGCACTGAAAAACTTAGAATATAAGAAACGCACAGTGTAGTACATAGTATATGAGTGAGTTGCACTGAAAAACTTAGAATATAAGAAACGCACAGTGTAGTACATAGTATATGAGTGAGTTGCACTGAAAAACTTAGAATATAAGAAACGCACATTGTAGTACATAGTATATGAGTGTGTTGCACTGAAAAATTTAGAATATAAGAAACGCACAGTGTAGTACATAGTATATGAGTGAGTTGCACTGAAAAACTTAGAATTTACTGAAAAACCCGCATTACACGAAATGCACAGTGTAGTACATAGTATATGAGTGAGTTGCACTGAAAAACTTAGAATATAAGAAACGCACAGTGTAGTACATAGTATATGAGTGAGTTGCACTGAAAAACTTAGAATATAAGAAACGCACAGTGTAGTACATAGTATATGAGTGAGTTGCACTGAAAAACTTAGAATATAAGAAACGCACAGTGTAGTACATAGTATATGAGTGAGTTGCACTGAAAAACTTAGAATATAAGAAACGCACAGTGTAGTACATAGTATATGAGTGAGTTGCACTGAAAAACTTAGAATATAAGAAACGCACAGTGTAGTACATAGTATATGAGTGAGTTGCACTGAAAAACTTAGAATATAAGAAACGCACAGTGTAGTACATAGTATATGAGTGAGTTGCGATGAAAAACTTAGAATATAAGAAACGCACAG
The DNA here is from genome assembly GCF_978045245.1 of Mus caroli. Classification (NCBI taxonomy): domain Eukaryota; kingdom Metazoa; phylum Chordata; class Mammalia; order Rodentia; family Muridae; genus Mus; species Mus caroli. Next base: position 7,283,475 of record NW_028227280.1, on the reverse strand, counting down.
TGTAGTACATAGTATATGAGTGAGTTGCACTGAAAAACTTAGAATATAAGAAACGCACAGTGTAGTACATAGTATATGAGTGAGTTGCACGGAAAAACCTAGAATTTAAGAAAAGCACAGTGTAGTACATAGTATATGAGTGAGTTGCACTGAAAAATTTAGAATATAAGAAACGCACAGTGTAGTACATAGTATATGAGTGAGTTGCACTGAAAAACTTAGAATTTAGAGAAACGCACAGTGTAGTACATAGTATATGAGTGAGTTGCACTGAAAAACTTAGAATATAAGAAACGCACAGTGTAGTACATAGTATATGAGTGAGTTGCACTGAAAAACTTAGATAATAAGAAACGCACAGTGTAGTACATAGTATATGAGTGAGTTGCACTGAAAAACTTAGAATATAAGAAACGCACAGTGTAGTACATAGTATATGAGTGAGTTGCACTGAAAAACTTAGAATATAAGAAACGCACAGTGTAGTACATAGTATATGAGTGAGTTGCACTGAAAAACTTAGAATATAAGAAACGCACAGTGTAGTACATAGTATATGAGTGAGTTGCACTGAAAAACTTAGAATATAAGAAACGCACAGTGTAGTACATAGTATATGAGTGAGTTGCACTGAAAAACTTAGAATATAAGAAACGCACAGTGTAGTACATAGTATATGAGTGAGTTGCACTGAAAAACTTAGAATATAAGAAACGCACAGTGTAGTACATAGTATATGAGTGAGTTGCGATGAAAAACTTAGAATATAAGAAACGCACAGTGTAGTACATAGTATATGAGTGAGTTGCACTGAAAAACTTAGAATATAAAAAACGCACAGTGTAGTACATAGTATATGAGTGAGTTGCACTGAAAAACTTAGAATATAAGAAACGCACAGTGTAGTACATAGTATATGAGTGAGTTGCACTGAAAAACTTAGAATATAAGAAACGCACAGTGTAGTACATAGTATATGAGTGAGTTGCACTGAAAAACTTAGAATATAAGAAACGCACAGTGTAGTACATAGTATATGAGTGAGTTGCACTGAAAAACTTAGAATATAAGAAACGCACAGTGTAGTAAATAGTATATGAGTGAGTTGCACTGAAAAACTTAGAATATAAGAAACGCACAGTGTAGTACATAGTATATGAGTGAGTTGCGATGAAAAACTTAGAATATAAGAAACGCACAGTGTAGTACATAGTATATGAGTGAGTTGCACTGAAAAACTTAGAATATAAGAAACGCACCGTGTAGTACATAGTATATTAGTGAGTTGCACTGAAAAACTTAGAATATAAGAAACGCACAGTGTAGTACATAGTATATGAGTGAGTTGCACTGAAAAACTTAGAATATAAGAAACGCACAGTGTAGTACATAGTATATGAGTGAGTTGCACTGAAAAACTTAGAATATAAGAAACGCACATTGTAGTACATAGTATATGAGTGAGTTGCACGGAAAAACCTAGAATTTAAGAAAAGCACAGTGTAGTACATAGTATATGAGTGAGTTGCACTGAAAAACTTAGAATTTAAGAAACGCACAGTGTAGTACATAGTATATGAGTGAGTTGCACTGAAAAACTTAGAATATAAGAAACGCACAGTGTAGTACATAGTATATGAGTGAGTTGCACTGAAAAACTTAGAATATAAGAAACGCACAGTGTAGTACATAGTATATGAGTGAGTTGCACTGAAAAACTTAGAATATAAGAAACGCACAGTGTAGTACATAGTATATGAGTGAGTTGCACTGAAAAACTTAGAATATAAGAAACGCACAGTGTAGTACATAGTATATGAGTGAGTTGCACTGAAAAACTTAGAATATAAGAAACGCACAGTGTAGTACATAGTATATGAGTGAGTTGCACTGAAAAACTTAGAATATAAGAAACGCACAGTGTAGTACATAGTATATGAGTGAGTTGCACTGAAAAACTTAGAATATAAGAAACGCACAGTGTACTACATAGTATATGAGTGAGTTGCACTGAAAAACTTAGAATTTAAGAAACGCACAGTGTAGTACATAGTATATGAGTGAGTTGCACTGAAAAACTTAGAATATAAGAAACGCACAGTGTAGTACAAAGTATATGAGTGAGTTGCACTGAAAAACTTAGAATATAAGAAACGCACAGTGTAATACATAGTATATGAGTGAGTTGCACTGAAAAACTTAGAATATAAGAAACGCACATTGTAGTACATAGTATATGAGTGAGTTGCACGGAATAACCTAGAATTTAAGAAACGCACAGTGTAGTACATAGTATATGAGTGAGTTGCACTGAAAAACTTAGAATTTAAGAAACGCACAGTGTAGTACATAGTATATGAGTGAGTTGCACTGAAAAACTTAGAATATAAGAAACGCACAGTGTAGTACATAGTATATGAGTGAGTTGCACTGAAAAACTTAGAATATAAGAAACGCACAGTGTAGTACATAGTATATGAGTGAGTTGCACTGAAAAACTTAGAATATAAGAAACGCACAGTGTAGTACATAGTATATGAGTGAGTTGCACTGAAAAACTTAGAATATAAGAAACGCACAGTGTAGTACATAGTATATGAGTGAGTTGCACTGAAAAACTTAGAATATAAGAAACGCACAGTGTAGTACATAGTATATGAGTGAGTTGCACTGAAAAACTTAGAATATAAGAAACGCACAGTGTAGTACATAGTATATGAGTGAGTTGCACTGAAAAACTTAGAATATAAGAAACGCACAGTGTAGTACATAGTATATGAGTGAGTTGCACTGAAAAACTTAGAATTTAAGAAACGCACAGTGTAGTACATAGTATATGAGTGAGTTGCACTGAAAAACTTAGAATATAAGAAACGCACAGCGTAGTACAAAGTATATGAGTGAGTTGCACTGAAAAACTTAGAATATAAGAAACGCACAGTGTAGTACATAGTATATGAGTGAGTTGCACTGAAAAACTTAGAATATAAGAAACGCACAGTGTAGTACATAGTATATGAGTGAGTTGCACTGAAAAACTTAGAATTTACTGAAAAACCCGCATTACACGAAATGCACAGTGTAGTACATAGTATATGAGTGAGTTGCACTGAAAAACTTAGAATATAAGAAACGCACAGTGTAGTACATAGTATATGAGTGAGTTGCCCTGAAAAACTTAGAATATAAGAAACGCACAGTGTAGTACATAGTATATGAGTGAGTTGCACTGAAAAACTTAGAATATAAGAAACGCATAGTGTAGTACATAGTATATGAGTGAGTTGCACTGAAAAACTTAGAATATAAGAAACGCACAGTGTAGTACATAGTATATGAGTGAGTTGCACTGAAAAACTTAGAATATAAGAAACGCACAGTGTAGTACATAGTATATGAGTGAGTTGCACTGAAAAACTTAGAATATAAGAAACGCACAGTGTAGTACATAGTATATGAGTGAGTTGCACTGAAAAATTTAGAATATAAGAAACGCACAGTGTAGTACATAGTATATGAGTGAGTTGCACTGAAAAACTTAGAATTTAGAGAAACGCACAGTGTAGTACATAGTATATGAGTGAGTTGCACTGAAAAACTTAGAATATAATAAACGCACAGTGTAGTACATAGTATATGAGTGAGTTGCACTGAAAAACTTAGAATATAAGAAACGCACAGTGTAGTACATAGTATATGAGTGAGTTGCACTGAAAAATTTAGAATATAAGAAACGCACAGTGTAGTACATAGTATATGAGTGAGTTGCACTGAAAAACTTAGAATTTAGAGAAACGCACAGTGTAGTACATAGTATATGAGTGAGTTGCACTGAAAAACTTAGAATATAAGAAACGCACAGTGTAGTACATAGTATATGAGTAAGTTGCACTGAAAAACTTAGAATATAAGAAACGCACAGTGTAGTACATAGTATATGAGTGAGTTGCACTGAAAAACTTAGAATTTAAGAAACGCACAGTGTAGTACATAGTATATGAGTGAGTTGCACTGAAAAACTTAGAATTTACTGAAAAACCCGCATTACACGAAATGCACAGTGTAGTACATAGTATATGAGTGAGTTGCACTGAAAAACTTAGAATATAAGAAACGCACAGTGTAGTACATAGTATATGAGTGAGTTGCACTGAAAAACTTAGAATATAAGAAACGCACAGTGTAGTACATAGTATATGAGTGAGTTGCACTGAAAAACTTAGAATATAAGAAACGCACAGTGTAGTACATAGTATATGAGTGAGTTGCACTGAAAAACTTAGAATATAAGAAACGCACAGTGTAGTACATAGTATATGAGTGAGTTGCACTGAAAAACTTAGAATATAAGAAACGCACAGTGTAGTACATAGTATATGATTGAGTTGCGATGAAAAACTTAGAATATAAGAAACGCACAGTGTAGTACATAGTATATGAGTGAGTTGCACTGAAAAACTTAGAATATAAGAAACGCACAGTGTAGTACATAGTATATGAGTGAGTTGCACTGAAAAACTTAGAATATAAGAAACGCACAGTGTAGTACATAGTATATGAGTGAGTTGCACTGAAAAACTTAGAATATAAGAAACGCACAGTGTAGTACATAGTATATGAGTGAGTTGCACGGAAAAACTTAGAATATAAGAAACGCACATTGTAGTACATAGTATATGAGTGAGTTGCACGGAAAAACCTAGAATTTAAGAAACGCACAGTGTAGTACATAGTATATGAGTGAGTTGCACTGAAAAACTTAGAATATAAGAAACGCACAGTGTAGTACATAGTATATGAGTGAGTTGCACTGAAAAACTTAGAATATAAGAAACGCACAGTGTAGTACATAGTATATGAGTGAGTTGCACTGAAAAACTTAGAATATAAGAAACGCACAGTGTAGTACATAGTATATGAGTGAGTTGCACTGAAAAACTTAGAATATAAGAAACGCACAGTGTAGTACATAGTATATGAGTGAGTTGCACTGAAAAACTTAGAATATAAGAAACGCACAGTGTAGTACATAGTATATGAGTGAGTTGCACTGAAAAACTTAGAATATAAGAAACGCACAGTGTAGTACATAGTATATGAGTGAGTTGCGATGAAAAACTTAGAATATAAGAAACGCACAGTGTAGTACATAGTATATGAGTGAGTTGCACTGAAAAACTTAGAATATAAGAATCGCACAGTGTAGTACATAGTATATGAGTGAGTTGCACGGAAAAACCTAGAATTTAAGAAAAGCACAGTGTAGTACATAGTATATGAGTGAGTTGCACTGAAAAATTTAGAATATAAGAAACGCACAGTGTAGTACATAGTATATGAGTGAGTTGCACTGAAAAACTTAGAATTTAGAGAAACGCACAGTGTAGTACATAGTATATGAGTGAGTTGCACTGAAAAACTTAGAATATAAGAAACGCACAGTGTAGTACATAGTATATGAGTGAGTTGCACTGAAAAACTTAGAATATAAGAAACGCACAGTGTAGTACATAGTATATGAGTGAGTTGCACTGAAAAACTTAGAATATAAGAAACGCACAGTGTAGTACATAGTATATGAGTGAGTTGCACTGAAAAATTTAGAATATAAGAAACGCACAGTGTAGTACATAGTATATGAGTGAGTTGCACTGAAAAACTTAGAATATAAGAAACGCACAGTGTAGTACATAGTATATGAGTGAGTTGCACTGAAAAACTTAGAATATAAGAAACGCACAGTGTAGTACATAGTATATGAGTGAGTTGCACTGAAAAACTTAGAATATAAGAAACGCACAGTGTAGTACATAGTATATGAGTGAGTTGCACTGAAAAACTTAGAATATAAGAAACGCACAGTGTAGTACATAGTATATGAGTGAGTTGCGATGAAAAACTTAGAATATAAGAAACGCACAGTGTAGTACATAGTATATGAGTGAGTTGCACTGAAAAACTTAGAATATAAGAAACGCACAGTGTAGTACATAGTATATGAGTGAGTTGCACTGAAAAACTTAGAATATAAGAAACGCACAGTGTAGTACATAGTATATGAGTGAGTTGCACGGAAAAACTTAGAATATAAGAAACGCACATTGTAGTACATAGTATATGAGTGAGTTGCACGGAAAAACCTAGAATTTAAGAAACGCACAGTGTAGTACATAGTATATGAGTGAGTTGCACTGAAAAACTTAGAATATAAGAAACGCACAGTGTAGTACATAGTATATGAGTGAGTTGCACTGAAAAACTTAGAATATAAGAAACGCACAGTGTAGTACATAGTATATGAGTGAGTTGCACTGAAAAACTTAGAATATAAGAAACGCACAGTGTAGTACATAGTATATGAGTGAGTTGCACTGAAAAACTTAGAATATAAGAAACGCACAGTGTAGTACATAGTATATGAGTGAGTTGCACTGAAAAACTTAGAATATAAGAAACGCACAGTGTAGTACATAGTATATGAGTGAGTTGCACTGAAAAACTTAGAATATAAGAAACGCACAGTGTAGTACATAGTATATGAGTGAGTTGCGATGAAAAACTTAGAATATAAGAAACGCACAGTGTAGTACATAGTATATGAGTGAGTTGCACTGAAAAACTTAGAATATAAGAAACGCACAGTGTAGTACATAGTATATGAGTGAGTTGCACGGAAAAACCTAGAATTTAAGAAAAGCACAGTGTAGTACATAGTATATGAGTGAGTTGCACTGAAAAATTTAGAATATAAGAAACGCACAGTGTAGTACATAGTATATGAGTGAGTTGCACTGAAAAACTTAGAATTTAGAGAAACGCACAGTGTAGTACATAGTATATGAGTGAGTTGCACTGAAAAACTTAGAATATAAGAAACGCACAGTGTAGTACATAGTATATGAGTGAGTTGCACTGAAAAACTTAGAATATAAGAAACGCACAGTGTAGTACATAGTATAGGAGTGAGTTGCACTGAAAAACTTAGAATATAAGAAACGCACAGTGTAGTACATAGTATATGAGTGAGTTGCACTGAAAAACTTAGAATATAAGAAACGCACAGTGTAGTACATAGTATATGAGTGAGTTGCACTGAAAAACTTAGAATATAAGAAACGCACAGTGTAGTACATAGTATATGAGTGAGTTGCACTGAAAAACTTAGAATATAAGAAACGCACAGTGTAGTACATAGTATATGAGTGAGTTGCACTGAAAAACTTAGAATATAAGAAACGCACAGTGTAGTACATAGTATATGAGTGAGTTGCACTGAAAAACTTAGAATATAAGAAACGCACAGTGTAGTACATAGTATATGAGTGAGTTGCGATGAAAAACTTAGAATATAAGAAACGCACAGTGTAGTACATAGTATATGAGTGAGTTGCACTGAAAAACTTAGAATATAAGAAACGCACAGTGTAGTACATAGTATATGAGTGAGTTGCACTGAAAAACTTAGAATATAAGAAACGCACAGTGTAGTACATAGTATATGAGTGAGTTGCACTGAAAAACTTAGAATATAAGAAACGCACAGTGTAGTACATAGTATATGAGTGAGTTGCACTGAAAAACTTAGAATATAAGAAACGCACAGTGTAGTACATAGTATATGAGTGAGTTGCACTGAAAAACTTAGAATTTATGAAAAACCCGCATTACACGAAATGCACAGTGTAGTACATAGTATATGAGTGAGTTGCACTCAAAAACTTAGAATATAAGAAACGCACAGTGTAGTACATAGTATATGAGTGAGTTGCACTGAAAAACTTAGAATATAAGAAACGCACAGTGTAGTACATAGTATATGAGTGAGTTGCACTGAAAAACTTAGAATATAAGAAACGCACAGTGTAGTACATAGTATATGAGTGAGTTGCACGGAAAAACTTAGAATATAAGAAACGCACAGTGTAGTACATAGTATATGAGTGAGTTGCACTGAAAAACTTAGAATATAAGAAACGAACAGTGTAGTAAATAGTATATGAGTGAGTTGCACTGAAAAACTTAGAATATAAGAAACGCACAGTGTAGTACATAGTATATGAGTGAGTTGCGATGAAAAACTTAGAATATAAGAAACGCACAGTGTAGTACATAGTATATGAGTGAGTTGCACTGAAAAACTTAGAATATAAGAAACGCACCGTGTAGTACATAGTATATGAGTGAGTTGCACTGAAAAACTTAGAATATAAGAAACGCACAGTGTAGTACATAGTATATGAGTGAGTTGCACTGAAAAACTTAGAATATAAGAAACGCACAGTGTAGTACATAGTATATGAGTGAGTTGCACTGAAAAACTTAGAATATAAGAAACGCACATTGTAGTACATAGTATATGAGTGAGTTGCACGGAAAAACCTAGAATTTAAGAAAAGCACAGTGTAGTACATAGTATATGAGTGAGTTGCACTGAAAAACTTAGAATTTAAGAAACGCACAGTGTAGTACATAGTATATGAGTGAGTTGCACTGAAAAACTTAGAATATAAGAAACGCACAGTGTAGTACATAGTATATGAGTGAGTTGCACTGAAAAACTTAGAATATAAGAAACGCACAGTGTAGTACATAGTATATGAGTGAGTTGCACTGAAAAACTTAGAATATAAGAAACGCACAGTGTAGTACATAGTATATGAGTGAGTTGCACTGAAAAACTTAGAATATAAGAAACGCACAGTGTAGTACATAGTATATGAGTGAGTTGCACTGAAAAACTTAGAATATAAGAAACGCACAGTGTAGTACATAGTATATGAGTGAGTTGCACTGAAAAACTTAGAATATAAGAAACGCACAGTGTAGTACATAGTATATGAGTGAGTTGCACTGAAAAACTTAGAATATAAGAAACGCACAGTGTACTACATAGTATATGAGTGAGTTGCACTGAAAAACTTAGAATTTAAGAAACGCACAGTGTAGTACATAGTATATGAGTGAGTTGCACTGAAAAACTTAGAATATAAGAAACGCACAGTGTAGTACAAAGTATATGAGTGAGTTGCACTGAAAAACTTAGAATATAAGAAACGCACAGTGTAATACATAGTATATGAGTGAGTTGCACTGAAAAACTTAGAATATAAGAAACGCACATTGTAGTACATAGTATATGAGTGAGTTGCACGGAAAAACCTAGAATTTAAGAAACGCACAGTGTAGTACATAGTATATGAGTGAGTTGCACTGAAAAACTTAGAATTTAAGAAACGCACAGTGTAGTACATAGTATATGAGTGAGTTGCACTGAAAAACTTAGAATATAAGAAACGCACAGTGTAGTACATAGTATATGAGTGAGTTGCACTGAAAAACTTAGAATATAAGAAACGCACAGTGTAGTACATAGTATATGAGTGAGTTGCACTGAAAAACTTAGAATATAAGAAACGCACAGTGTAGTACATAGTATATGAGTGAGTTGCACTGAAAAACTTAGAATATAAGAAACGCACAGTGTAGTACATAGTATATGAGTGAGTTGCACTGAAAAACTTAGAATATAAGAAACGCACAGTGTAGTACATAGTATATGAGTGAGTTGCACTGAAAAACTTAGAATATAAGAAACGCACAGTGTAGTACATAGTATATGAGTGAGTTGCACTGAAAAACTTAGAATATAAGAAACGCACAGTGTAGTACATAGTATATGAGTGAGTTGCACTGAAAAACTTAGAATTTAAGAAACGCACAGTGTAGTACATAGTATATGAGTGAGTTGCACTGAAAAACTTAGAATATAAGAAACGCACAGCGTAGTACAAAGTATATGAGTGAGTTGCACTGAAAAACTTAGAATATAAGAAACGCACAGTGTAGTACATAGTATATGAGTGAGTTGCACTGAAAAACTTAGAATATAAGAAACGCACAGTGTAGTACATAGTATATGAGTGAGTTGCACTGAAAAACTTAGAATTTACTGAAAAACCCGCATTACACGAAATGCACAGTGTAGTACATAGTATATGAGTGAGTTGCACTGAAAAACTTAGAATATAAGAAACGCACAGTGTAGTACATAGTATATGAGTGAGTTGCCCTGAAAAACTTAGAATATAAGAAACGCACAGTGTAGTACATAGTATATGAGTGAGTTGCACTGAAAAACTTAGAATATAAGAAACGCACAGTGTAGTACATAGTATATGAGTGAGTTGCACTGAAAAACTTAGAATATAAGAAACGCACAGTGTAGTACATAGTATATGAGTGAGTTGCACTGAAAAACTTAGAATATAAGAAACGCACAGTGTAGTACATAGTATATGAGTGAGTTGCACTGAAAAACTTAGAATATAAGAAACGCACAGTGTAGTACATAGTATATGAGTGAGTTGCACTGAAAAATTTAGAATATAAGAAACGCACAGTGTAGTACATAGTATATGAGTGAGTTGCACTGAAAAACTTAGAATTTAGAGAAACGCACAGTGTAGTACATAGTATATGAGTGAGTTGCACTGAAAAACTTAGAATATAATAAACGCACAGTGTAGTACATAGTATATGAGTGAGTTGCACTGAAAAACTTAGAATATAAGAAACGCACAGTGTAGTACATAGTATATGAGTGAGTTGCACTGAAAAATTTAGAATATAAGAAACGCACAGTGTAGTACATAGTATATGAGTGAGTTGCACTGAAAAACTTAGAATTTAGAGAAACGCACAGTGTAGTACATAGTATATGAGTGAGTTGCACTGAAAAACTTAGAATATAAGAAACGCACAGTGTAGTACATAGTATATGAGTAAGTTGCACTGAAAAACTTAGAATATAAGAAACGCACAGTGTAGTACATAGTATATGAGTGAGTTGCACTGAAAAACTTAGAATTTAAGAAAGGCACAGTGTAGTACATAGTATATGAGTGAGTTGCACTGAAAAACTTAGAATTTACTGAAAAACCCGCATTACACGAAATGCACAGTGTAGTACATAGTATATGAGTGAGTTGCACTGAAAAACTTAGAATATAAGAAACGCACAGTGTAGTACATAGTATATGAGTGAGTTGCACTGAAAAACTTAGAATATAAGAAACGCACAGTGTAGTACATAGTATATGAGTGAGTTGCACTGAAAAACTTAGAATATAAGAAACGCACAGTGTAGTACATAGTATATGAGTGAGTTGCACTGAAAAACTTAGAATATAAGAAACGCACAGTGTAGTACATAGTATATGAGTGAGTTGCACTGAAAAACTTAGAATATAAGAAACGCACAGTGTAGTACATAGTATATGAGTGAGTTGCGATGAAAAACTTAGAATATAAGAAACGCACAGTGTAGTACATAGTATATGAGTGAGTTGCACTGAAAAACTTAGAATATAAGAAACGCACAGTGTAGTACATAGTATATGAGTGAGTTGCACTGAAAAACTTAGAATATAAGAAACGCACAGTGTAGTACATAGTATATGAGTGAGTTGCACTGAAAAACTTAGAATATAAGAAACGCACAGTGTAGTACATAGTATATGAGTGAGTTGCACGGAAAAACTTAGAATATAAGAAACGCACATTGTAGTACATAGTATATGAGTGAGTTGCACGGAAAAACCTAGAATTTAAGAAACGCACAGTGTAGTACATAGTATATGAGTGAGTTGCACTGAAAAACTTAGAATATAAGAAACGCACAGTGTAGTACATAGTATATGAGTGAGTTGCACTGAAAAACTTAGAATATAAGAAACGCACAGTGTAGTACATAGTATATGAGTGAGTTGCACTGAAAAACTTAGAATATAAGAAACGCACAGTGTAGTACATAGTATATGAGTGAGTTGCACTCAAAAACTTAGAATATAAGAAACGCACAGTGTAGTACATAGTATATGAGTGAGTTGCACTGAAAAACTTAGAATATAAGAAACGCACAGTGTAGTACATAGTATATGAGTGAGTTGCACTGAAAAACTTAGAATATAAGAAACGCACAGTGTAGTACATAGTATATGAGTGAGTTGCACTGAAAAAATTAGAATTTACTGAAAAACCCGCATTACACGAAATGCACAGTGTAGTACATAGTATATGAGTGAGTTGCACTGAAAAACTTAGAATATAAGAAATACACAGTGTAGTACATAGTATATGAGTGAGTTGCACTGAAAAACTTAGAATATAAGAAACGCACAGTGTAGTACATAGTATATGAGTGAGTTGCACTGATAAACTTAGAATATAAGAAACGCACAGTGTAGTACATAGTATATGAGTGAGTTGCACTGAAAAACTTAGAATATAAGAAACGCACAGTGTAGTACATAGTATATGAGTGAGTTGCACTGAAAAACTTAGAATATAAGAAACGCACAGTGTAGTACATAGTATATGAGTGAGTTGCACTGAAAAACTTAGAATATAAGAAACGCACAGTGTAGTACATAGTATATGAGTGAGTTGCACTGAAAAATTTAGAATATAAGAAACGCACAGTGTAGTACATAGTATATGAGTGAGTTGCACTGAAAAACTTAGAATTTAGAGAAACGCACAGTGTAGTACATAGTATATGAGTGAGTTGCACTGAAAAACTTAGAATATAAGAAACGCACAGTGTAGTACATAGTATATGAGTGAGTTGTACTCAAAAACTTAGAATATAAGAAACGCACAGTGTAGTACATAGTATATGAGTGAGTTGCACTGAAAAACTTAGAATTTACTGAAAAACCCGCATTACACGAAATGCACAGTGTAGTACATAGTATATGAGTGAGTTGCACTGAAAAACTTAGAATATAATAAACGCACAGTGTAGTACATAGTATATGAGTGAGTTGCACTGAAAAACTTAGAATATAAGAAACGCACAATGTAGTACATAGTATATGAGTGAGTTGCACTGAAAAATTTAGAATATAAGAAACGCACAGTGTAGTACATAGTATATGAGTGAGTTGCACTGAAAAACTTAGAATTTAGAGAAACGCACAGTGTAGTACATAGTATATGAGTGAGTTGCACTGAAAAACTTAGAATATAAGAAACGCACAGTGTAGTACATAGTATATGAGTAAGTTGCACTGAAAAACTTAGAATATAAGAAACGCACAGTGTAGTACATAGTATATGAGTGAGTTGCACTGAAAAACTTAGAATTTAAGAAACGCACAGTGTAGTACATAGTATATGAGTGAGTTGCACTGAAAAACTTAGAATTTACTGAAAAACCCGCATTACACGAAATGCACAGTGTAGTACATAGTATATGAGTGAGTTGCACTGAAAAACTTAGAATATAAGAAACGCACAGTGTAGTACATAGTATATGAGTGAGTTGCACTGAAAAACTTAGAATATAAGAAACGCACAGCGTAGTACATAGTATATGAGTGAGTTGCACTGAAAAACTTAGAATATAAGAAACGCACAGTGTAGTACATAGTATATGAGTGAGTTGCACTGAAAAACTTAGAATATAAGAAACGCACAGTGTAGTACATAGTATATGAGTGAGTTGCACTGAAAAACTTAGAATGTAAGAAACGCACAGTGTAGTACATAGTATATGAGTGAGTTGCGATGAAAAACTTAGAATATAAGAAACGCACAGTGTAGTACATAGTATATGAGTGAGTTGCACTGAAAAACTTAGAATATAAGAAACGCACAGTGTAGTACATAGTATATGAGTGAGTTGCACTGAAAAACTTAGAATATAAGAAACGCACAGTGTAGTACATAGTATATGAGTGAGTTGCACTGAAAAACTTAGAATATAAGAAACGCACAGTGTAGTACATAGTATATGAGTGAGTTGCACGGAAAAACTTAGAATATAAGAAACGCACATTGTAGTACATAGTATATGAGTGAGTTGCACGGAAAAACCTAGAATTTAAGAAACGCACAGTGTAGTACATAGTATATGAGTGAGTTGCACTGAAAAACTTAGAATATAAGAAACGCACAGTGTAGTACATAGTATATGAGTGAGTTGCACTGAAAAACTTAGAATATAAGAAACGCACAGTGTAGTACATAGTATATGAGTGAGTTGCACTCAAAAACTTAGAATATAAGAAACGCACAGTGTAGTACATAGTATATGAGTGAGTTGCACTCAAAAACTTAGAATATAAGAAACGCACAGTGTAGTACATAGTATATGAGTGAGTTGCACTGAAAAACTTAGAATATAAGAAACGCACAGTGTAGTACATAGTATATGAGTGAGTTGCACTGAAAAACTTAGAATATAAGAAACGCACAGTGTAGTACATAGTATATGAGTGAGTTGCACTGAAAAACTTAGAATATAAGAAACGCACAGTGTAGTACATAGTATATGAGTGAGTTGCACTGAAAAACTTAGAATTTAAGAAACGCACAGTGTAGTACATAGTATATGAGTGAGTTGCACTGAAAAACTTAGAATATAAGAAACGCACAGTGTAGTACATAGTATATGAGTGAGTTGCACTGAAAAACTTAGAATATAAGAAACGCACAGTGTAGTACATAGTATATGAGTGAGTTGCACTGAAAAACTTAGAATATAAGAAACGCACAGTGTAGTACATAGTATATGAGTGAGTTGCACTGAAAAATTTAGAATATAAGAAACGCACAGTGTAGTACATAGTATATGAGTGAGTTGCACTGAAAAACTTAGAATTTAGAGAAACGCACAGTGTAGTACATAGTATATGAGTGAGTTGCACTGAAAAACTTAGAATATAAGAAACGCACAGTGTAGTACATAGTATATGAGTGAGTTGTACTCAAAAACTTAGAATATAAGAAACGCACAGTGTAGTACATAGTATATGAGTGAGTTGCACTGAAAAACTTAGAATTTACTGAAAAACCCGCATTACACGAAATGCACAGTGTAGTACATAGTATATGAGTGAGTTGCACTGAAAAACTTAGAATATAATAAACGCACAGTGTAGTACATAGTATATGAGTGAGTTGCACTGAAAAACTTAGAATATAAGAAACGCACAATGTAGTACATAGTATATGAGTGAGTTGCACTGAAAAATTTAGAATATAAGAAACGCACAGTGTAGTACATAGTATATGAGTGAGTTGCACTGAAAAACTTAGAATTTAGAGAAACGCACAGTGTAGTACATAGTATATGAGTGAGTTGCACTGAAAAACTTAGAATATAAGAAACGCACAGTGTAGTACATAGTATATGAGTAAGTTGCACTGAAAAACTTAGAATATAAGAAACGCACAGTGTAGTACATAGTATATGAGTGAGTTGCACTGAAAAACTTAGAATTTAAGAAACGCACAGTGTAGTACATAGTATATGAGTGAGTTGCACTGAAAAACTTAGAATTTACTGAAAAACCCGCATTACACGAAATGCACAGTGTAGTACATAGTATATGAGTGAGTTGCACTGAAAAACTTAGAATATAAGAAACGCACAGTGTAGTACATAGTATATGAGTGAGTTGCACTGAAAAACTTAGAATATAAGAAACGCACAGCGTAGTACATAGTATATGAGTGAGTTGCACTGAAAAACTTAGAATATAAGAAACGCACAGTGTAGTACATAGTATATGAGTGAGTTGCACTGAAAAACTTAGAATATAAGAAACGCACAGTGTAGTACATAGTATATGAGTGAGTTGCACTGAAAAACTTAGAATGTAAGAAACGCACAGTGTAGTACATAGTATATGAGTGAGTTGCGATGAAAAACTTAGAATATAAGAAACGCACAGTGTAGTACATAGTATATGAGTGAGTTGCACTGAAAAACTTAGAATATAAGAAACGCACAGTGTAGTACATAGTATATGAGTGAGTTGCACTGAAAAACTTAGAATATA
Organism: Mus caroli; assembly: GCF_978045245.1. Lineage (NCBI taxonomy): Eukaryota > Metazoa > Chordata > Mammalia > Rodentia > Muridae > Mus > Mus caroli. The sequence goes on along the minus strand of NW_028227280.1, from coordinate 7,267,627 downwards.
AGAAACGCACAGTGTAGTACATAGTATATGAGTGAGTTGCACTGAAAAACTTAGAATATAAGAAACGCACAGTGTAGTACATAGTATATGAGTGAGTTGCACGGAAAAACTTAGAATATAAGAAACGCACATTGTAGTACATAGTATATGAGTGAGTTGCACGGAAAAACCTAGAATTTAAGAAACGCACAGTGTAGTACATAGTATATGAGTGAGTTGCACTGAAAAACTTAGAATATAAGAAACGCACAGTGTAGTACATAGTATATGAGTGAGTTGCACTGAAAAACTTAGAATATAAGAAACGCACAGTGTAGTACATAGTATATGAGTGAGTTGCACTCAAAAACTTAGAATATAAGAAACGCACAGTGTAGTACATAGTATATGAGTGAGTTGCACTCAAAAACTTAGAATATAAGAAACGCACAGTGTAGTACATAGTATATGAGTGAGTTGCACTGAAAAACTTAGAATATAAGAAACGCACAGTGTAGTACATAGTATATGAGTGAGTTGCACTGAAAAACTTAGAATATAAGAAACGCACAGTGTAGTACATAGTATATGAGTGAGTTGCACTGAAAAACTTAGAATATAAGAAACGCACAGTGTAGTACATAGTATATGAGTGAGTTGCACTGAAAAACTTAGAATTTAAGAAACGCACAGTGTAGTACATAGTATATGAGTGAGTTGCACTGAAAAACTTAGAATATAAGAAACGCACAGTGTAGTACAAAGTATATGAGTGAGTTGCACTGAAAAACTTAGAATATAAGAAACGCACAGTGTAGTACATAGTATATGAGTGAGTTGCACTGAAAAACTTAGAATATAAGAAACGCACAGTGTAGTACATAGTATATGAGTGAGTTGCACTGAAAAAATTAGAATTTACTGAAAAACCCGCATTACACGAAATGCACAGTGTAGTACATAGTATATGAGTGAGTTGCACTGAAAAACTTAGAATATAAGAAACACAAAGTGTAGTACATAGTATATGAGTGAGTTGCACTGAAAAACTTACAATATAAGAAACGCACAGTGTAGTACATAGTATATGAGTGAGTTGCACTGATAAACTTAGAATATAAGAAACGCACAGTGTAGTACATAGTATATGAGTGAGTTGCACTGAAAAACTTAGAATATAAGAAACGCACAGTGTAGTACATAGTATATGAGTGAGTTGCACTGAAAAACTTAGAATATAAGAAACGCACAGTGTAGTACATAGTATATGAGTGAGTTGCACTGAAAAACTTAGAATATAAGAAACGCACAGTGTAGTACATAGTATATGAGTGAGTTGCACTGAAAAATTTAGAATATAAGAAACGCACAGTGTAGTACATAGTATATGAGTGAGTTGCACTGAAAAACTTAGAATTTAGAGAAACGCACAGTGTAGTACATAGTATATGAGTGAGTTGCACTGAAAAACTTAGAATATAAGAAACGCACAGTGTAGTACATAGTATATGAGTGAGTTGCACTGAAAAACTTAGAATATAAGAAACGCACAGTGTAGTACATAGTATATGAGTGAGTTGCACTGAAAAACTTAGAATTTACTGAAAAACCCGCATTACACGAAATGCACAGTGTAGTACATAGTATATGAGTGAGTTGCACTGAAAAACTTAGAATAAAGAAACGCACAGTGTAGTACATAGTATATGAGTGAGTTGCACTGAAAAACTTAGAATATAAGAAACGCACAGTGTAGTACATAGTATATGAGTGAGTTGCACTGAAAAACTTAGAATATAAGAAACGCACAGTGTAGTACATAGTATATGAGTGAGTTGCACTGAAAAACTTAGAATTTAGAGAAACGCACAGTGTAGTACATAGTATATGAGTGAGTTGCACTGAAAAACTTAGAATATAAGAAACGCACAGTGTAGTACATAGTATATGAGTGAGTTGCACTGAAAAACTTAGAATATAAGAAACGCACAGTGTAGTACATAGTATATGAGTGAGTTGCACTGAAAAACTTAGAATATAAGAAACGCACAGTGTAGTACATAGTATATGAGTGAGTTGCACTGAAAAACTTAGACTTTACTGAAAAACCCGCATTACACGAAATGCACAGTGTAGTACATAGTATATGACTGAGTTGCACTGAAAAACTTAGAATATAAGAAACGCACAGTGTAGTACATAGTATATGAGTGAGTTGCACTGAAAAACTTAGAATATAAGAAACGCACAGTGTAGTACATAGTATATGAGTGAGTTGCACTGAAAAACTTAGAATATAAGAAACGAACAGTGTAGTACATAGTATATGAGTGAGTTGCACTGAAAAACTTAGAATATAAGAAACGCACAGTGTAGTACATAGTATATGAGTGAGTTGCACTGAAAAACTTAGAATTTAAGAAACGCACAGTGTAGTACATAGTATATGAGTGAGTTGCACTGAAAAACTTAGAATATAAGAAACGCACAGTGTAGTAAATAGTATATGAGTGAGTTGCACTGAAAAACTTAGAATATAAGAAACGCACAGTGTAGTACATAGTATATGAGTGAGTTGCGATGAAAAACTTAGAATATAAGAAACGCACAGTGTAGTACATAGTATATGAGTGAGTTGCACTGAAAAACTTAGAATATAAGAAACGCACAGTGTAGTACATAGTATATGAGTGAGTTGCACTGAAAAACTTAGAATTTAAGAAACGCACAGTGTAGTACATAGTATATGAGTGAGTTGCACTGAAAAACTTAGAATATAAGAAACGCACAGTGTAGTACATAGTATATGAGTGAGTTGCACTGAAAAACTTAGAATATAAGAAACGCACAGTGTAGTACATACTATATGAGTGAGTTGCACTGAAAAACTTAGAATATAAGAAACGCACAGTGTAGTACATAGTATATGAGTGAGTTGCACTGAAAAACTTAGAATATAAGAAACGCACAGTGTAGTACATAGTATATGAGTGAGTTGCACTGAAAAACTTAGAATATAAGAAACGCACAGTGTAGTACATAGTATATGAGTGAGTTGCACTGAAAAACTTAGAATATAAGAAACGCACAGTGTAGTACATAGTATATGAGTGAGTTGCACTGAAAAACTTAGAATATAAGAAACGCACAGTGTAGTACATAGTATATGAGTGAGTTGCACTGAAAAACTTAGAATTTAAGAAACGCACAGTGTAGTACATAGTATATGAGTGAGTTGCACTGAAAAACTTAGAATATAAGAAACGCACAGTGTAGTACAAAGTATATGAGTGAGTTGCACTGAAAAACTTAGAATATAAGAAACACACAGTGTAGTACATAGTATATGAGTGAGTTGCACTGAAAAACTTAGAATATAAGAAACGCACAGTGTAGTACATAGTATATGAGTGAGTTGCACTGAAAAACTTAGAATATAAGAAACGCACAGTGTAGTACATAGTATATGAGTGAGTTGCACTGAAAAACTTAGAATTTAAGAAACGCACAGTGTAGTACATAGTATATGAGTGAGTTGCACTGAAAAACTTAGAATATAAGAAACGCACAGTGTAGTACAAAGTATATGAGTGAGTTGCACTGAAAAACTTAGAATATAAGAAACGCACAGTGTAGTACATAGTATATGAGTGAGTTGCACTGAAAAACTTAGAATATAAGAAACACACAGTGTAGTACATAGTATATGAGTGAGTTGCACTGAAAAACTTAGAATTTACTGAAAAACCCGCATTACACGAAATGCACAGTGTAGTACATAGTATATGAGTGAGTTGCACTGAAAAACTTAGAATATAAGAAACGCACAGTGTAGTACATAGTATATGAGTGAGTTGCACTGAAAAACTTAGAATATAAGAAACGCACAGTGTAGTACATAGTATATGAGTGAGTTGCACTGAAAAATTTAGAATATAAGAAACGCACAGTGTAGTACATAGTATATGAGTGAGTTGCACTGAAAAACTTAGAATTTAGAGAAACGCACAGTGTAGTACATAGTATATGAGTGAGTTGCACTGAAAAACTTAGAATATAATAAACGCACAGTGTAGTACATAGTATATGAGTGAGTTGCACTGAAAAACTTAGAATATAAGAAACGCACAGTGTAGTACATAGTATATGAGTGAGTTGCACTGAAAAATTTAGAATATAAGAAACGCACAGTGTAGTACATAGTATATGAGTGAGTTGCACTGAAAAACTTAGAATTTAGAGAAACGCACAGTGTAGTACATAGTATATGAGTGAGTTGCACTGAAAAACTTAGAATATAAGAAACGCACAGTGTAGTACATAGTATATGAGTGAGTTGCACTGAAAAACTTAGAATATAAGAAACGCACAGTGTAGTACATAGTATATGAGTGAGTTGCACTGAAAAACTTAGAATATAAGAAACGCACAGTGTAGTACATAGTATATGAGTGAGTTGCACTGAAAAACTTAGAATTTAGAGAAACGCACAGTGTAGTACATAGTATATGAGTGAGTTGCACTGAAAAACTTAGAATATAAGAAACGCACAGTGTAGTACATAGTATATGAGTGAGTTGCACTGAAAAACTTAGAATATAAGAAACGCACAGTGTAGTACATAGTATATGAGTGAGTTGCACTGAAAAACTTAGAATATAAGAAACGCACAGTGTAGTACATAGTATATGAGTGAGTTGCACTGAAAAACTTAGACTTTACTGAAAAACCCGCATTACACGAAATGCACAGTGTAGTACATAGTATATGAGTGAGTTGCACTGAAAAACTTAGAATATAAGAAACGCACAGTGTAGTACATAGTATATGAGTGAGTTGCACTGAAAAACTTAGAATATAAGAAACGCACAGTGTAGTACATAGTATATGAGTGAGTTGCACTGAAAAACTTAGAATATAAGAAACGAACAGTGTAGTACATAGTATATGAGTGAGTTGCACTGAAAAACTTAGAATATAAGAAACGCACAGTGTAGTACATAGTATATGAGTGAGTTGCACTGAAAAACTTAGAATATAAGAAACGCACAGTGTAGTACATAGTATATGAGTGAGTTGCACTGAAAAACTTAGAATATAAGAAACGCACAGTGTAGTACATAGTATATGAGTGAGTTGCACTGAAAAACTTAGAATATAAGAAACGCACAGTGTAGTACATAGTATATGAGTGAGTTGCACTGAAAAACTTAGAATATAAGAAACGCACAGTGTAGTACATAGTATATGAGTGAGTTGCGATGAAAAACTTAGAATATAAGAAACGCACAGTGTAGTACATAGTATATGAGTGAGTTGCACTGAAAAACTTAGAATATAAGAAACGCACAGTGTAGTACATAGTATATGAGTGAGTTGCACTGAAAAACTTAGAATATAAGAAACGCACAGTGTAGTACATAGTATATGAGTGAGTTGCACTGAAAAACTTAGAATATAAGAAACGCACAGTGTAGTACATAGTATATGAGTGAGTTGCACGGAAAAACTTAGAATATAAGAAACGCACATTGTAGTACATAGTATATGAGTGAGTTGCACGGAAAAACCTAGAATTTAAGAAACGCACAGTGTAGTACATAGTATATGAGTGAGTTGCACTGAAAAACTTAGAATATAAGAAACGCACAGTGTAGTACATAGTATATGAGTGAGTTGCACTGAAAAACTTAGAATATAAGAAACGCACAGTGTAGTACATAGTATATGAGTGAGTTGCACTCAAAAACTTAGAATATAAGAAACGCACAGTGTAGTACATAGTATATGAGTGAGTTGCACTCAAAAACTTAGAATATAAGAAACGCACAGTGTAGTACATAGTATATGAGTGAGTTGCACTGAAAAACTTAGAATATAAGAAACGCACAGTGTAGTACATAGTATATGAGTGAGTTGCACTGAAAAACTTAGAATATAAGAAACGCACAGTGTAGTACATAGTATATGAGTGAGTTGCACTGAAAAACTTAGAATATAAGAAACGCACAGTGTAGTACATAGTATATGAGTGAGTTGCACTGAAAAACTTAGAATTTAAGAAACGCACAGTGTAGTACATAGTATATGAGTGAGTTGCACTGAAAAACTTAGAATATAAGAAACGCACAGTGTAGTACAAAGTATATGAGTGAGTTGCACTGAAAAACTTAGAATATAAGAAACGCACAGTGTAGTACATAGTATATGAGTGAGTTGCACTGAAAAACTTAGAATATAAGAAACGCACAGTGTAGTACATAGTATATGAGTGAGTTGCACTGAAAAAATTAGAATTTACTGAAAAACCCGCATTACACGAAATGCACAGTGTAGTACATAGTATATGAGTGAGTTGCACTGAAAAACTTAGAATATAAGAAACACAAAGTGTAGTACATAGTATATGAGTGAGTTGCACTGAAAAACTTAGAATATAAGAAACGCACAGTGTAGTACATAGTATATGAGTGAGTTGCACTGATAAACTTAGAATATAAGAAACGCACAGTGTAGTACATAGTATATGAGTGAGTTGCACTGAAAAACTTAGAATATAAGAAACGCACAGTGTAGTACATAGTATATGAGTGAGTTGCACTGAAAAACTTAGAATATAAGAAACGCACAGTGTAGTACATAGTATATGAGTGAGTTGCACTGAAAAACTTAGAATATAAGAAACGCACAGTGTAGTACATAGTATATGAGTGAGTTGCACTGAAAAATTTAGAATATAAGAAACGCACAGTGTAGTACATAGTATATGAGTGAGTTGCACTGAAAAACTTAGAATTTAGAGAAACGCACAGTGTAGTACATAGTATATGAGTGAGTTGCACTGAAAAACTTAGAATATAAGAAACGCACAGTGTAGTACATAGTATATGAGTGAGTTGCACTGAAAAACTTAGAATATAAGAAACGCACAGTGTAGTACATAGTATATGAGTGAGTTGCACTGAAAAACTTAGAATTTACTGAAAAACCCGCATTACACGAAATGCACAGTGTAGTACATAGTATATGAGTGAGTTGCACTGAAAAACTTAGAATAAAGAAACGCACAGTGTAGTACATAGTATATGAGTGAGTTGCACTGAAAAACTTAGAATATAAGAAACGCACAGTGTAGTACATAGTATATGAGTGAGTTGCACTGAAAAACTTAGAATATAAGAAACGCACAGTGTAGTACATAGTATATGAGTGAGTTGCACTGAAAAACTTAGAATTTAGAGAAACGCACAGTGTAGTACATAGTATATGAGTGAGTTGCACTGAAAAACTTAGAATATAAGAAACGCACAGTGTAGTACATAGTATATGAGTGAGTTGCACTGAAAAACTTAGAATATAAGAAACGCACAGTGTAGTACATAGTATATGAGTGAGTTGCACTGAAAAACTTAGAATATAAGAAACGCACAGTGTAGTACATAGTATATGAGTGAGTTGCACTGAAAAACTTAGACTTTACTGAAAAACCCGCATTACACGAAATGCACAGTGTAGTACATAGTATATGACTGAGTTGCACTGAAAAACTTAGAATATAAGAAACGCACAGTGTAGTACATAGTATATGAGTGAGTTGCACTGAAAAACTTAGAATATAAGAAACGCACAGTGTAGTACATAGTATATGAGTGAGTTGCACTGAAAAACTTAGAATATAAGAAACGAACAGTGTAGTACATAGTATATGAGTGAGTTGCACTGAAAAACTTAGAATATAAGAAACGCACAGTGTAGTACATAGTATATGAGTGAGTTGCACTGAAAAACTTAGAATTTAAGAAACGCACAGTGTAGTACATAGTATATGAGTGAGTTGCACTGAAAAACTTAGAATATAAGAAACGCACAGTGTAGTAAATAGTATATGAGTGAGTTGCACTGAAAAACTTAGAATATAAGAAACGCACAGTGTAGTACATAGTATATGAGTGAGTTGCGATGAAAAACTTAGAATATAAGAAACGCACAGTGTAGTACATAGTATATGAGTGAGTTGCACTGAAAAACTTAGAATATAAGAAACGCACAGTGTAGTACATAGTATATGAGTGAGTTGCACTGAAAAACTTAGAATTTAAGAAACGCACAGTGTAGTACATAGTATATGAGTGAGTTGCACTGAAAAACTTAGAATATAAGAAACGCACAGTGTAGTACATAGTATATGAGTGAGTTGCACTGAAAAACTTAGAATATAAGAAACGCACAGTGTAGTACATACTATATGAGTGAGTTGCACTGAAAAACTTAGAATATAAGAAACGCACAGTGTAGTACATAGTATATGAGTGAGTTGCACTGAAAAACTTAGAATATAAGAAACGCACAGTGTAGTACATAGTATATGAGTGAGTTGCACTGAAAAACTTAGAATATAAGAAACGCACAGTGTAGTACATAGTATATGAGTGAGTTGCACTGAAAAACTTAGAATATAAGAAACGCACAGTGTAGTACATAGTATATGAGTGAGTTGCACTGAAAAACTTAGAATATAAGAAACGCACAGTGTAGTACATAGTATATGAGTGAGTTGCACTGAAAAACTTAGAATTTAAGAAACGCACAGTGTAGTACATAGTATATGAGTGAGTTGCACTGAAAAACTTAGAATATAAGAAACGCACAGTGTAGTACAAAGTATATGAGTGAGTTGCACTGAAAAACTTAGAATATAAGAAACACACAGTGTAGTACATAGTATATGAGTGAGTTGCACTGAAAAACTTAGAATATAAGAAACGCACAGTGTAGTACATAGTATATGAGTGAGTTGCACTGAAAAACTTAGAATATAAGAAACGCACAGTGTAGTACATAGTATATGAGTGAGTTGCACTGAAAAACTTAGAATTTAAGAAACGCACAGTGTAGTACATAGTATATGAGTGAGTTGCACTGAAAAACTTAGAATATAAGAAACGCACAGTGTAGTACAAAGTATATGAGTGAGTTGCACTGAAAAACTTAGAATATAAGAAACGCACAGTGTAGTACATAGTATATGAGTGAGTTGCACTGAAAAACTTAGAATATAAGAAACACACAGTGTAGTACATAGTATATGAGTGAGTTGCACTGAAAAACTTAGAATTTACTGAAAAACCCGCATTACACGAAATGCACAGTGTAGTACATAGTATATGAGTGAGTTGCACTGAAAAACTTAGAATATAAGAAACGCACAGTGTAGTACATAGTATATGAGTGAGTTGCACTGAAAAACTTAGAATATAAGAAACGCACAGTGTAGTACATAGTATATGAGTGAGTTGCACTGAAAAATTTAGAATATAAGAAACGCACAGTGTAGTACATAGTATATGAGTGAGTTGCACTGAAAAACTTAGAATTTAGAGAAACGCACAGTGTAGTACATAGTATATGAGTGAGTTGCACTGAAAAACTTAGAATATAAGAAACGCACAGTGTAGTACATAGTATATGAGTGAGTTGCACTGAAAAACTTAGACTTTACTGAAAAACCCGCATTACACGAAATGCACAGTGTAGTACATAGTATATGACTGAGTTGCACTGAAAAACTTAGAATATAAGAAACGCACAGTGTAGTACATAGTATATGAGTGAGTTGCACTGAAAAACTTAGAATATAAGAAACGCACAGTGTAGTACATAGTATATGAGTGAGTTGCACTGAAAAACTTAGAATATAAGAAACGAACAGTGTAGTACATAGTATATGAGTGAGTTGCACTGAAAAACTTAGAATATAAGAAACGCACAGTGTAGTACATAGTATATGAGTGAGTTGCACTGAAAAACTTAGAATTTAAGAAACGCACAGTGTAGTACATAGTATATGAGTGAGTTGCACTGAAAAACTTAGAATATAAGAAACGCACAGTGTAGTAAATAGTATATGAGTGAGTTGCACTGAAAAACTTAGAATATAAGAAACGCACAGTGTAGTACATAGTATATGAGTGAGTTGCGATGAAAAACTTAGAATATAAGAAACGCACAGTGTAGTACATAGTATATGAGTGAGTTGCACTGAAAAACTTAGAATATAAGAAACGCACAGTGTAGTACATAGTATATGAGTGAGTTGCACTGAAAAACTTAGAATTTAAGAAACGCACAGTGTAGTACATAGTATATGAGTGAGTTGCACTGAAAAACTTAGAATATAAGAAACGCACAGTGTAGTACATAGTATATGAGTGAGTTGCACTGAAAAACTTAGAATATAAGAAACGCACAGTGTAGTACATACTATATGAGTGAGTTGCACTGAAAAACTTAGAATATAAGAAACGCACAGTGTAGTACATAGTATATGAGTGAGTTGCACTGAAAAACTTAGAATATAAGAAACGCACAGTGTAGTACATAGTATATGAGTGAGTTGCACTGAAAAACTTAGAATATAAGAAACGCACAGTGTAGTACATAGTATATGAGTGAGTTGCACTGAAAAACTTAGAATATAAGAAACGCACAGTGTAGTACATAGTATATGAGTGAGTTGCACTGAAAAACTTAGAATATAAGAAACGCACAGTGTAGTACATAGTATATGAGTGAGTTGCACTGAAAAACTTAGAATTTAAGAAACGCACAGTGTAGTACATAGTATATGAGTGAGTTGCACTGAAAAACTTAGAATATAAGAAACGCACAGTGTAGTACAAAGTATATGAGTGAGTTGCACTGAAAAACTTAGAATATAAGAAACACACAGTGTAGTACATAGTATATGAGTGAGTTGCACTGAAAAACTTAGAATATAAGAAACGCACAGTGTAGTACATAGTATATGAGTGAGTTGCACTGAAAAACTTAGAATATAAGAAACGCACAGTGTAGTACATAGTATATGAGTGAGTTGCACTGAAAAACTTAGAATTTAAGAAACGCACAGTGTAGTACATAGTATATGAGTGAGTTGCACTGAAAAACTTAGAATATAAGAAACGCACAGTGTAGTACAAAGTATATGAGTGAGTTGCACTGAAAAACTTAGAATATAAGAAACGCACAGTGTAGTACATAGTATATGAGTGAGTTGCACTGAAAAACTTAGAATATAAGAAACACACAGTGTAGTACATAGTATATGAGTGAGTTGCACTGAAAAACTTAGAATTTACTGAAAAACCCGCATTACACGAAATGCACAGTGTAGTACATAGTATATGAGTGAGTTGCACTGAAAAACTTAGAATATAAGAAACGCACAGTGTAGTACATAGTATATGAGTGAGTTGCACTGAAAAACTTAGAATATAAGAAACGCACAGTGTAGTACATAGTATATGAGTGAGTTGCACTGAAAAATTTAGAATATAAGAAACGCACAGTGTAGTACATAGTATATGAGTGAGTTGCACTGAAAAACTTAGAATTTAGAGAAACGCACAGTGTAGTACATAGTATATGAGTGAGTTGCACTGAAAAACTTAGAATATAATAAACGCACAGTGTAGTACATAGTATATGAGTGAGTTGCACTGAAAAACTTAGAATATAAGAAACGCACAGTGTAGTACATAGTATATGAGTGAGTTGCACTGAAAAATTTAGAATATAAGAAACGCACAGTGTAGTACATAGTATATGAGTGAGTTGCACTGAAAAACTTAGAATTTAGAGAAACGCACAGTGTAGTACATAGTATATGAGTGAGTTGCACTGAAAAACTTAGAATATAAGAAACGCACAGTGTAGTACATAGTATATGAGTGAGTTGCACTGAAAAACTTAGAATATAAGAAACGCACAGTGTAGTACATAGTATATGAGTGAGTTGCACTGAAAAACTTAGAATATAAGAAACGCACAGTGTAGTACATAGTATATGAGTGAGTTGCACTGAAAAACTTAGAATTTAGAGAAACGCACAGTGTAGTACATAGTATATGAGTGAGTTGCACTGAAAAACTTAGAATATAAGAAACGCACAGTGTAGTACATAGTATATGAGTGAGTTGCACTGAAAAACTTAGAATATAAGAAACGCACAGTGTAGTACATAGTATATGAGTGAGTTGCACTGAAAAACTTAGAATATAAGAAACGCACAGTGTAGTACATAGTATATGAGTGAGTTGCACTGAAAAACTTAGACTTTACTGAAAAACCCGCATTACACGAAATGCACAGTGTAGTACATAGTATATGAGTGAGTTGCACTGAAAAACTTAGAATATAAGAAACGCACAGTGTAGTACATAGTATATGAGTGAGTTGCACTGAAAAACTTAGAATATAAGAAACGCACAGTGTAGTACATAGTATATGAGTGAGTTGCACTGAAAAACTTAGAATATAAGAAACGAACAGTGTAGTACATAGTATATGAGTGAGTTGCACTGAAAAACTTAGAATATAAGAAACGCACAGTGTAGTACATAGTATATGAGTGAGTTGCACTGAAAAATTTAGAATATAAGAAACGCACAGTGTAGTACATAGTATATGAGTGAGTTGCACTGAAAAACTTAGAATTTAGAGAAACGCACAGTGTAGTACATAGTATATGAGTGAGTTGCACTGAAAAACTTAGAATATAAGAAACGCACAGTGTAGTACATAGTATATGAGTGAGTTGCACTGAAAAACTTAGAATATAAGAAACGCACAGTGTAGTACATAGTATATGAGTGAGTTGCACTGAAAAACTTAGAATATAAGAAACGCACAGTGTAGTACATAGTATATGAGTGAGTTGCACTGAAAAACTTAGAATTTAGAGAAACGCACAGTGTAGTACATAGTATATGAGTGAGTTGCACTGAAAAACTTAGAATATAAGAAACGCACAGTGTAGTACATAGTATATGAGTGAGTTGCACTGAAAAACTTAGAATATAAGAAACGCACAGTGTAGTACATAGTATATGAGTGAGTTGCACTGAAAAACTTAGAATATAAGAAACGCACAGTGTAGTACATAGTATATGAGTGAGTTGCACTGAAAAACTTAGACTTTACTGAAAAACCCGCATTACACGAAATGCACAGTGTAGTACATAGTATATGAGTGAGTTGCACTGAAAAACTTAGAATATAAGAAACGCACAGTGTAGTACATAGTATATGAGTGAGTTGCACTGAAAAACTTAGAATATAAGAAACGCACAGTGTAGTACATAGTATATGAGTGAGTTGCACTGAAAAACTTAGAATATAAGAAACGAACAGTGTAGTACATAGTATATGAGTGAGTTGCACTGAAAAACTTAGAATATAAGAAACGCACAGTGTAGTACATAGTATATGAGTGAGTTGCACTGAAAAACTTAGAATTTAAGAAACGCACAGTGTAGTACATAGTATATGAGTGAGTTGCACTGAAAAACTTAGAATATAAGAAACGCACAGTGTAGTAAATAGTATATGAGTGAGTTGCACTGAAAAACTTAGAATATAAGAAACGCACAGTGTAGTACATAGTATATGAGTGAGTTGCGATGAAAAACTTAGAATATAAGAAACGCACAGTGTAGTACATAGTATATGAGTGAGTTGCACTGAAAAACTTAGAATATAAGAAACGCACAGTGTAGTACATAGTATATGAGTGAGTTGCACTGAAAAACTTAGAATTTAAGAAACGCACAGTGTAGTACATAGTATATGAGTGAGTTGCACTGAAAAACTTAGAATATAAGAAACGCACAGTGTAGTACATAGTATATGAGTGAGTTGCACTGAAAAACTTAGAATATAAGAAACGCACAGTGTAGTACATACTATATGAGTGAGTTGCACTGAAAAACTTAGAATATAAGAAACGCACAGTGTAGTACATAGTATATGAGTGAGTTGCACTGAAAAACTTAGAATATAAGAAACGCACAGTGTAGTACATAGTATATGAGTGAGTTGCACTGAAAAACTTAGAATATAAGAAACGCACAGTGTAGTACATAGTATATGAGTGAGTTGCACTGAAAAACTTAGAATATAAGAAACGCACAGTGTAGTACATAGTATATGAGTGAGTTGCACTGAAAAACTTAGAATATAAGAAACGCACAGTGTAGTACATAGTATATGAGTGAGTTGCACTGAAAAACTTAGAATTTAAGAAACGCACAGTGTAGTACATAGTATATGAGTGAGTTGCACTGAAAAACTTAGAATATAAGAAACGCACAGTGTAGTACAAAGTATATGAGTGAGTTGCACTGAAAAACTTAGAATATAAGAAACACACAGTGTAGTACATAGTATATGAGTGAGTTGCACTGAAAAACTTAGAATATAAGAAACGCACAGTGTAGTACATAGTATATGAGTGAGTTGCACTGAAAAACTTAGAATATAAGAAACGCACAGTGTAGTACATAGTATATGAGTGAGTTGCACTGAAAAACTTAGAATTTAAGAAACGCACAGTGTAGTACATAGTATATGAGTGAGTTGCACTGAAAAACTTAGAATATAAGAAACGCACAGTGTAGTACAAAGTATATGAGTGAGTTGCACTGAAAAACTTAGAATATAAGAAACGCACAGTGTAGTACATAGTATATGAGTGAGTTGCACTGAAAAACTTAGAATATAAGAAACACACAGTGTAGTACATAGTATATGAGTGAGTTGCACTGAAAAACTTAGAATTTACTGAAAAACCCGCATTACACGAAATGCACAGTGTAGTACATAGTATATGAGTGAGTTGCACTGAAAAACTTAGAATATAAGAAACGCACAGTGTAGTACATAGTATATGAGTGAGTTGCACTGAAAAACTTAGAATATAAGAAACGCACAGTGTAGTACATAGTATATGAGTGAGTTGCACTGAAAAATTTAGAATATAAGAAACGCACAGTGTAGTACATAGTATATGAGTGAGTTGCACTGAAAAACTTAGAATTTAGAGAAACGCACAGTGTAGTACATAGTATATGAGTGAGTTGCACTGAAAAACTTAGAATATAATAAACGCACAGTGTAGTACATAGTATATGAGTGAGTTGCACTGAAAAACTTAGAATATAAGAAACGCACAGTGTAGTACATAGTATATGAGTGAGTTGCACTGAAAAATTTAGAATATAAGAAACGCACAGTGTAGTACATAGTATATGAGTGAGTTGCACTGAAAAACTTAGAATTTAGAGAAACGCACAGTGTAGTACATAGTATATGAGTGAGTTGCACTGAAAAACTTAGAATATAAGAAACGCACAGTGTAGTACATAGTATATGAGTGAGTTGCACTGAAAAACTTAGAATATAAGAAACGCACAGTGTAGTACATAGTATATGAGTGAGTTGCACTGAAAAACTTAGAATTTAAGAAACGCACAGTGTAGTACATAGTATATGAGTGAGTTGCACTGAAAAACTTAGAATTTACTGAAAAACCCGCATTACACGAAATGCACAGTGTAGTACATAGTATATGAGTGAGTTGCACTGAAAAACTTAGAATATAAGAAACGCACAGTGTAGTACATAGTATATGAGTGAGTTGCACTGAAAAACTTAGAATATAAGAAACGCACAGTGTAGTACATAGTATATGAGTGAGTTGCACTGAAAAACTTAGAATATAAGAAACGCACAGTGTAGTACATAGTATATGAGTGAGTTGCACTGAAAAACTTAGAATATAAGAAACGCACAGTGTAGTACATAGTATATGAGTGAGTTGCACTGAAAAACTTAGAATATAAGAAACGCACAGTGTAGTACATAGTATATGAGTGAGTTGCACTGAAAAACTTAGAATATAAGAAATGCACAGTGTAGTACATAGTATATGAGTGAGTTGCGATGAAAAACTTAGAATATAAGAAACGCACAGTGTAGTACATAGTATATGAGTGAGTTGCACTGAAAAACTTAGAATATAAGAAACGCACAGTGTAGTACATAGTATATGAGTGAGTTGCACTGAAAAACTTAGAATATAAGAAACGCACAGTGTAGTACATAGTATATGAGTGAGTTGCACTGAAAAACTTAGAATATAAGAAACGCACAGTGTAGTACATAGTATATGAGTGAGTTGCACTGAAAAACTTAGAATTTAAGAAACGCACAGTGTAGTACATAGTATATGAGTGAGTTGCACTGAAAAACTTAGAATATAAGAAACGCACAGTGTAGTACATAGTATATGAGTGAGTTGCACTGAAAAACTTAGAATTTAAGAAACGCACAGTGTAGTACATAGTATATGAGTGAGTTGCACTGAAAAACTTAGAATATAAGAAACGCACAGTGTAGTACAAAGTATATGAGTGAGTTGCACTGAAAAACTTAGAATATAAGAAACGCACAGTGTAGTACATAGTATATGAGTGAGTTGCACTGAAAAACTTAGAATATAAGAAACACACAGTGTAGTACATAGTATATGAGTGAGTTGCACTGAAAAACTTAGAATTTACTGAAAAACCCGCATTACACGAAATGCACAGTGTAGTACATAGTATATGAGTGAGTTGCACTGAAAAACTTAGAATATAAGAAACGCACAGTGTAGTACATAGTATATGAGTGAGTTGCACTGAAAAACTTAGAATATAAGAAACGCACAGTGTAGTACATAGTATATGAGTGAGTTGCACTGAAAAATTTAGAATATAAGAAACGCACAGTGTAGTACATAGTATATGAGTGAGTTGCACTGAAAAACTTAGAATTTAGAGAAACACACAGTGTAGTACATAGTATATGAGTGAGTTGCACTGAAAAACTTAGAATATAATAAACGCACTGTGTAGTACATAGTATATGAGTGAGTTGCACTGAAAAACTTAGAATATAAGAAACGCACAGTGTAGTACATAGAATATGAGTGAGTTGCACTGAAAAATTTAGAATATAAGAAACGCACAGTGTAGTACATAGTATATGAGTGAGTTGCACTGAAAAACTTAGAATTTAGAGAAACGCACAGTGTAGTACATAGTATATGAGTGAGTTGCACTGAAAAACTTAGAATATAAGAAACGCACAGTGTAGTACATAGTATATGAGTGAGTTGCACTGAAAAACTTAGAATATAAGAAACGCACAGTGTAGTACATAGTATATGAGTGAGTTGCACTGAAAAACTTAGAATTTAAGAAACGCACAGTGTAGTACATAGTATATGAGTGAGTTGCACTGAAAAACTTAGAATTTACTGAAAAACCCGCATTACACGAAATGCACAGTGTAGTACATAGTATATGAGTGAGTTGCACTGAAAAACTTAGAATATAAGAAACGCACAGTGTAGTACATAGTATATGAGTGAGTTGCACTGAAAAACTTAGAATATAAGAAACGCACAGTGTAGTACATAGTATATGAGTGAGTTGCACTGAAAAACTTAGAATATAAGAAACACACAGTGTAGTACATAGTATATGAGTGAGTTGCACTGAAAAACTTAGAATATAAGAAACGCACAGTGTAGTACATAGTATATGAGTGAGTTGCACTGAAAAACTTAGAATATAAGAAATGCACAGTGTAGTACATAGTATATGAGTGAGTTGCGATGAAAAACTTAGAATATAAGAAACGCACAGTGTAGTACATAGTATATGAGTGAGTTGCACTGAAAAACTTAGAATATAAGAAACGCACAGTGTAGTACATAGTATATGAGTGAGTTGCACTGAAAAACTTAGAATATAAGAAACGCACAGTGTAGTACATAGTATATGAGTGAGTTGCACTGAAAAACTTAGAATATAAGAAACGCACAGTGTAGTACATAGTATATGAGTGAGTTGCACTGAAAAACTTAGAATATAAGAAACGCACATTGTAGTACATAGTATATGAGTGAGTTGCACGGAAAAACCTAGAATTTAAGAAACGCACAGTGTAGTACATAGTATATGAGTGAGTTGCACTGAAAAACTTAGAATTTAAGAAACGCACAGTGTAGTACATAGTATATGAGTGAGTTGCACTGAAAAACTTAGAATATAAGAAACGCACAGTGTAGTACATAGTATATGAGTGAGTTGCACTGAAAAACTTAGAATTTAAGAAACGCACAGTGTAGTACATAGTATATGAGTGAGTTGCACTGAAAAACTTAGAATATAAGAAACGCACAGTGTAGTACAAAGTATATGAGTGAGTTGCACTGAAAAACTTAGAATATAAGAAACGCACAGTGTAGTACATAGTATATGAGTGAGTTGCACTGAAAAACTTAGAATATAAGAAACACACAGTGTAGTACATAGTATATGAGTGAGTTGCACTGAAAAACTTAGAATTTACTGAAAAACCCGCATTACACGAAATGCACAGTGTAGTACATAGTATATGAGTGAGTTGCACTGAAAAACTTAGAATATAAGAAACGCACAGTGTAGTACATAGTATATGAGTGAGTTGCACTGAAAAACTTAGAATATAAGAAACGCACAGTGTAGTACATAGTATATGAGTGAGTTGCACTGAAAAATTTAGAATATAAGAAACGCACAGTGTAGTACATAGTATATGAGTGAGTTGCACTGAAAAACTTAGAATTTAGAGAAACGCACAGTGTAGTACATAGTATATGAGTGAGTTGCACTGAAAAACTTAGAATATAATAAACGCACAGTGTAGTACATAGTATATGAGTGAGTTGCACTGAAAAACTTAGAATATAAGAAACGCACAGTGTAGTACATAGTATATGAGTGAGTTGCACTGAAAAATTTAGAATATAAGAAACGCACAGTGTAGTACATAGTATATGAGTGAGTTGCACTGAAAAACTTAGAATTTAGAGAAACGCACAGTGTAGTACATAGTATATGAGTGAGTTGCACTGAAAAACTTAGAATATAAGAAACGCACAGTGTAGTACATAGTATATGAGTGAGTTGCACTGAAAAACTTAGAATATAAGAAACGCACAGTGTAGTACATAGTATATGAGTGAGTTGCACTGAAAAACTTAGAATTTAAGAAACGCACAGTGTAGTACATAGTATATGAGTGAGTTGCACTGAAAAACTTAGAATTTACTGAAAAACCCGCATTACACGAAATGCACAGTGTAGTACATAGTATATGAGTGAGTTGCACTGAAAAACTTAGAATATAAGAAACGCACAGTGTAGTACATAGTATATGAGTGAGTTGCACTGAAAAACTTAGAATATAAGAAACGCACAGTGTAGTACATAGTATATGAGTGAGTTGCACTGAAAAACTTAGAATATAAGAAACGCACAGTGTAGTACATAGTATATGAGTGAGTTGCACTGAAAAACTTAGAATATAAGAAACGCACAGTGTAGTACATAGTATATGAGTGAGTTGCGATGAAAAACTTAGAATATAAGAAACGCACAGTGTAGTACATAGTATATGAGTGAGTTGCACTGAAAAACTTAGAATATAAGAAACGCACAGTGTAGTACATAGTATATGAGTGAGTTGCACTGAAAAACTTAGAATATAAGAAACGCACAGTGTAGTACATAGTATATGAGTGAGTTGCACTGAAAAACTTAGAATATAAGAAACGCACAGTGTAGTACATAGTATATGAGTGAGTTGCACTGAAAAACTTAGAATATAAGAAACGCACATTGTAGTACATAGTATATGAGTGAGTTGCACGGAAAAACCTAGAATTTAAGAAACGCACAGTGTAGTACATAGTATATGAGTGAGTTGCACTGAAAAACTTAGAATTTAAGAAACGCACAGTGTAGTACATAGTATATGAGTGAGTTGCACTGAAAAACTTAGAATATAAGAAACGCACAGTGTAGTACATAGTATATGAGTGAGTTGCACTGAAAAACTTAGAATATAGGAAACGCACAGTGTAGTAAATAGTATATGAGTGAGTTGCACTGAAAAACTTAGAATATAAGAAACGCACAGTGTAGTACATAGTATATGAGTGACTTGCGATGAAAAACTTAGAATATAAGAAACGCACAGTGTAGTACATAGTATATGAGTGAGTTGCACTGAAAAACTTAGAATATAAGAAACGCACAGTGTAGTACATAGTATATGAGTGAGTTGCACTGAAAAACTTAGAATATAAGAAACCCACAGTGTAGTACATAGTATATGAGTGAGTTGCACTGAAAAACTTAGAATATAAGAAACGCACAGTGTAGTACATAGTATATGAGTGAGTTGCACTGAAAAACTTAGAATATAAGAAACGCACAGTGTAGTACATAGTATATGAGTGAGTTGCACTGAAAAACTTAGAATATAAGAAACGCACAGTGTAGTACATAGTATATGAGTGAGTTGCACTGAAAAACTTAGAATATAAGAAACGCACAGTGTAGTACATAGTATATGAGTGAGTTGCACTGAAAAACTTAGAATTTACTGAAAAACCCGCATTACACGAAATGCACAGTGTAGTACATAGTATATGAGTGAGTTGCACTGAAAAACTTAGAATATAAGAAACGCACAGTGTAGTACATAGTATATGAGTGAGTTGCACTGAAAAACTTAGAATATAAGAAACGTATGAGTGAGTTGCACTGAAAAACTTAGAATTTAAGAAACGCACAGTGTAGTACATAGTATATGAGTGAGTTGCACTGAAACACTTAGAATTTACCTAAAAACCCGCATTACACGAAATGCACAGTGTAGTACATAGTATATGAGTGAGTTGCACTGAAAAACTTAGAATATAAGAAACGCACAGTGTAGTACATAGTATATGAGTGAGTTGCACTGAAAAACTTAGAATTTAAGAAACGCACAGTGTAGTACATAGTATATGAGTGAGTTGCACTGAAAAACTTAGAATTTACTGAAAAACCCGCATTACACGAAATGCACAGTGTAGTACATAGTATATGAGTGAGTTGCACTGAAAAACTTAGAATATAAGAAACGCACAGTGTAGTACATAGTATATGAGTGAGTTGCACTGAAAAACTTAGAATATAAGAAACGCACAGTGTAGTACATAGTATATGAGTGAGTTGCACTGAAAAACTTAGAATATAAGAAACGCACAGTGTAGTACATAGTATATGAGTGAGTTGCACTGAAAAACTTAGAATATAAGAAACGCACAGTGTAGTACATAGTATATGAGTGAGTTGCACTGAAAAACTTAGAATATAAGAAACGCACAGTGTAGTACATAGTATATGAGTGAGTTGCGATGAAAAACTTAGAATATAAGAAACGCACAGTGTAGTACATAGTATATGAGTGAGTTGCACTGAAAAACTTAGAATATAAGAAACGCACAGTGTAGTACATAGTATATGAGTGAGTTGCACTGAAAAACTTAGAATATAAGAAACGCACAGTGTAGTACATAGTACATGAGTGAGTTGCACTGAAAAACTTAGAATATAAGAAACGCACAGTGTAGTACATAGTATATGAGTGAGTTGCACTGAAAAACTTAGAATATAAGAAACGCACATTGTAGTACATAGTATATGAGTGAGTTGCACGGAAAAACCTAGAATTTAAGAAACGCACAGTGTAGTACATAGTATATGAGTGAGTTGCACTGAAAAACTTAGAATTTAAGAAACGCACAGTGTAGTACATAGTATATGAGTGAGTTGCACTGAAAAACTTAGAATATAAGAAACGCACAGTGTAGTACATAGTATATGAGTGAGTTGCACTGAAAAACTTAGAATATAGGAAACGCACAGTGTAGTAAATAGTATATGAGTGAGTTGCACTGAAAAACTTAGAATATAAGAAACGCACAGTGTAGTACATAGTATATGAGTGACTTGCGATGAAAAACTTAGAATATAAGAAACGCACAGTGTAGTACATAGTATATGAGTGAGTTGCACTGAAAAACTTAGAATATAAGAAACGCACAGTGTAGTACATAGTATATGAGTGAGTTGCACTGAAAAACTTAGAATATAAGAAACCCACAGTGTAGTACATAGTATATGAGTGAGTTGCACTGAAAAACTTAGAATATAAGAAACGCACAGTGTAGTACATAGTATATGAGTGAGTTGCACTGAAAAACTTAGAATATAAGAAACGCACAGTGTAGTACATAGTATATGAGTGAGTTGCACTGAAAAACTTAGAATATAAGAAACGCACAGTGTAGTACATAGTATATGAGTGAGTTGCACTGAAAAACTTAGAATATAAGAAACGCACAGTGTAGTACATAGTATATGAGTGAGTTGCACTGAAAAACTTAGAATTTACTGAAAAACCCGCATTACACGAAATGCACAGTGTAGTACATAGTATATGAGTGAGTTGCACTGAAAAACTTAGAATATAAGAAACGCACAGTGTAGTACATAGTATATGAGTGAGTTGCACTGAAAAACTTAGAATATAAGAAACGTATGAGTGAGTTGCACTGAAAAACTTAGAATTTAAGAAACGCACAGTGTAGTACATAGTATATGAGTGAGTTGCACTGAAACACTTAGAATTTACCTAAAAACCCGCATTACACGAAATGCACAGTGTAGTACATAGTATATGAGTGAGTTGCACTGAAAAACTTAGAATATAAGAAACGCACAGTGTAGTACATAGTATATGAGTGAGTTGCACTGAAAAACTTAGAATTTAAGAAACGCACAGTGTAGTACATAGTATATGAGTGAGTTGCACTGAAAAACTTAGAATTTACTGAAAAACCCGCATTACACGAAATGCACAGTGTAGTACATAGTATATGAGTGAGTTGCACTGAAAAACTTAGAATATAAGAAACGCACAGTGTAGTACATAGTATATGAGTGAGTTGCACTGAAAAACTTAGAATATAAGAAACGCACAGTGTAGTACATAGTATATGAGTGAGTTGCACTGAAAAACTTAGAATATAAGAAACGCACAGTGTAGTACATAGTATATGAGTGAGTTGCACTGAAAAACTTAGAATATAAGAAACGCACAGTGTAGTACATAGTATATGAGTGAGTTGCACTGAAAAACTTAGAATATAAGAAACGCACAGTGTAGTACATAGTATATGAGTGAGTTGCGATGAAAAACTTAGAATATAAGAAACGCACAGTGTAGTACATAGTATATGAGTGAGTTGCACTGAAAAACTTAGAATATAAGAAACGCACAGTGTAGTACATAGTATATGAGTGAGTTGCACTGAAAAACTTAGAATATAAGAAACGCACAGTGTAGTACATAGTATATGAGTGAGTTGCACTGAAAAACTTAGAATATAAGAAACGCACAGTGTAGTACATAGTATATGAGTGAGTTGCACTGAAAAACTTAGAATATAAGAAACGCACATTGTAGTACATAGTATATGAGTGAGTTGCACGGAAAAACCTAGAATTTAAGAAACGCACAGTGTAGTACATAGTATATGAGTGAGTTGCACTGAAAAACTTAGAATTTAAGAAACGCACAGTGTAGTACATAGTATATGAGTGAGTTGCACTGAAAAACTTAGAATATAAGAAACGCACAGTGTAGTACATAGTATATGAGTGAGTTGCACTGAAAAACTTAGAATATAGGAAACGCACAGTGTAGTACATAGTATATGAGTGAGTTGCACTGAAAAACTTAGAATATAAGAAACGCACAGTGTAGTACATAGTATATGAGTGAGTTGCGATGAAAAACTTAGAATATAAGAAACGCACAGTGTAGTACATAGTATATGAGTGAGTTGCACTGAAAAACTTAGAATATAAGAAACGCACAGTGTAGTACATAGTATATGAGTGAGTTGCACTGAAAAACTTAGAATATAAGAAACCCACAGTGTAGTACATAGTATATGAGTGAGTTGCACTGAAAAACTTAGAATATAAGAAACGCACAGTGTAGTACATAGTATATGAGTGAGTTGCACTGAAAAACTTAGAATATAAGAAACGCACAGTGTAGTACATAGTATATGAGTGAGTTGCACTGAAAAACTTAGAATATAAGAAACGCACAGTGTAGTACATAGTATATGAGTGAGTTGCACTGAAAAACTTAGAATATAAGAAACGCACAGTGTAGTACATAGTATATGAGTGAGTTGCACTGAAAAACTTAGAATTTACTGAAAAACCCGCATTACACGAAATGCACAGTGTAGTACATAGTATATGAGTGAGTTGCACTGAAAAACTTAGAATATAAGAAACGCACAGTGTAGTACATAGTATATGAGTGAGTTGCACTGAAAAACTTAGAATATAAGAAACGTATGAGTGAGTTGCACTGAAAAACTTAGAATTTAAGAAACGCACAGTGTAGTACATAGTATATGAGTGAGTTGCACTGAAACACTTAGAATTTACCTAAAAACCCGCATTACACGAAATGCACAGTGTAGTACATAGTATATGAGTGAGTTGCACTGAAAAACTTAGAATATAAGAAACGCACAGTGTAGTACATAGTATATGAGTGAGTTGCACTGAAAAACTTAGAATATAAGAAACGCACAGTGTAGTACATAGTATATGAGTGAGTTGCACTGAAAAACTTAGAATATAAGAAACGCACAGTGTAGTACATAGTATATGAGTGAGTTGCACTGAAAAACTTAGAATATAAGAAACGCACAGTGTAGTACATAGTATATGAGTGAGTTGCGATGAAAAACTTAGAATATAAGAAACGCACAGTGTAGTACATAGTATATGAGTGAGTTGCACTGAAAAACTTAGAATATAAGAAACGCACAGTGTAGTACATAGTATATGAGTGAGTTGCACTGAAAAACTTAGAATATAAGAAACGCACAGTGTAGTACATAGTATATGAGTGAGTTGCACTGAAAAACTTAGAATATAAGAAACGCACAGTGTAGTACATAGTATATGAGTGAGTTGCACTGAAAAACTTAGAATATAAGAAACGCACAGTGTAGTACATAGTATATGAGTGAGTTGCACTGAAAAACTTAGAATATAAGAAACGCACAGTGTAGTAAATAGTATATGAGTGAGTTGCACTGAAAAACTTAGAATATAAGAAACGCACAGTGTAGTACATAGTATATGAGTGAGTTGCGATGAAAAACTTAGAATATAAGAAACGCACAGTGTAGTACATAGTATATGAGTGAGTTGCACTGAAAAACTTAGAATATAAGAAACGCACAGTGTAGTACATAGTATATGAGTGAGTTGCACTGAAAAACTTAGAATATAAGAAACGCACAGTGTAGTACATAGTATATGAGTGAGTTGCACTGAAAAACTTAGAATATAAGAAACGCACAGTGTAGTACATAGTATATGAGTGAGTTGCACTGAAAAACTTAGAATATAAGAAACGCACAGTGTAGTACATAGTATATGAGTGAGTTGCACTGAAAAACTTAGAATTTACTGAAAAACCCGCATTACACGAAATGCACAGTGTAGTACATAGTATATGAGTGAGTTGCACTGAAAAACTTAGAATATAAGAAACGCACAGTGTAGTACATAGTATATGAGTGAGTTGCACTGAAAAACTTAGAATATAAGAAACGTATGAGTGAGTTGCACTGAAAAACTTAGAATTTAAGAAACGCACAGTGTAGTACATAGTATATGAGTGAGTTGCACTGAAACACTTAGAATTTACCTAAAAACCCGCATTACACGAAATGCACAGTGTAGTACATAGTATATGAGTGAGTTGCACTGAAAAACTTAGAATATAAGAAACGCACAGTGTAGTACATAGTATATGAGTGAGTTGCACTGAAAAACTTAGAATATAAGAAACGCACAGTGTAGTACATAGTATATGAGTGAGTTGCACTGAAAAACTTAGAATATAAGAAACGCACAGTGTAGTAAATAGTATATGAGTGAGTTGCACTGAAAAACTTAGAATATAAGAAACGCACAGTGTAGTACATAGTATATGAGTGAGTTGCGATGAAAAACTTAGAATATAAGAAACGCACAGTGTAGTACATAGTATATGAGTGAGTTGCACTGAAAAACTTAGAATATAAGAAACGCACAGTGTAGTACATAGCATATGAGTGAGTTGCACTGAAAAACTTAGAATATAAGAAACGCACAGTGTAGTAAATAGTATATGAGTGAGTTGCACTGAAAAACTTAGAATATAAGAAACGCACAGTGTAGTACATAGTATATGAGTGAGTTGCACTGAAAAACTTAGAATATAAGAAACGCACAGTGTACTACATAGTATATGAGTGAGTTGCACTGAAAAACTTAGAATATAAGAAACGCACATTGTAGTACATAGTATATGAGTGAGTTGCACTGAAAAACTTAGAATATAAGAAACGCACAGTGTAGTACATAGTATATGAGTGAGTTGCACTGAAAAACTTAGAATATAAGAAACGCACAGTGTAGTAAATAGTATATGAGTAAGTTGCACTGAAAAACTTAGAATATAAGAAACGCACAGTGTAGTACATAGTATATGAGTGAGTTGCGATGAAAAACTTAGAATATAAGAAACGCACAGTGTAGTACATAGTATATGAGTGAGTTGCACTGAAAAACTTAGAATATGAGAAACGCACAGTGTAGTACATAGTATATGAGTGAGTTGCACTGAAAAACTTAGAATTTAAGAAACGCACAGTGTAGTACATAGTATATGAGTGAGTTGCACTGAAAAACTTAGAATATAAGAAACGCACAGTGTAGTACATAGTATATGAGTGAGTTGCACTGAAAAACTTAGAATATAAGAAACGCACAGTGTAGTACATAGTATATGAGTGAGTTGCACTGAAAAACTTAGAATATAAGAAACGCACAGTGTAGTACATAGTATATGAGTGAGTTGCACTGAAAAACTTAGAATATAAGAAACGCACAGTGTAGTACATAGTATATGAGTGAGTTGCACTGAAAAACTTAGAATATAAGAAACGCACAGTGTAGTACATAGTATATGAGTGAGTTGCACTGAAAAACTTAGAATATAAGAAACGCACAGTGTAGTACATAGTATATGAGTGAGTTGCACTGAAAAACTTAGAATATAAGAAACGCACAGTGTAGTACATAGTATATGAGTGAGTTGCACTGAAAAACTTAGAATTTAAGAAACGCACAGTGTAGTACATAGTATATGAGTGAGTTGCACTGAAAAACTTAGAATATAAGAAACGCACAGTGTAGTACAAAGTATATGAGTGAGTTGCACTGAAAAACTTAGAATATAAGAAACGCACAGTGTAGTACATAGTATATGAGTGAGTTGCACTGAAAAACTTAGAATATAAGAAACACACAGTGTAGTACATAGTATATGAGTGAGTTGCAGTGAAAAACTTAGAATTTACTGAAAAACCCGCATTACACGAAACGCACAGTGTAGTACATAGTATATGAGTGAGTTGCACTGAAAAACTTAGAATATAAGAAACGCACAGTGTAGTACATAGTATATGAGTGAGTTGCACTGAAAAACTTAGAATATAAGAAACGCACAGTGTAGTACATAGTACATGAGTGAGTTGCACTGAAAAATTTAGAATATAAGAAACGCACAGTGTAGTACATAGTATATGAGTGAGTTGCACTGAAAAACTTAGAATTTAGAGAAACGCACAGTGTAGTACATAGTATATGAGTGAGTTGCACTGAAAAACTTAGAATATAATAAACGCACAGTGTAGTACATAGTATATGAGTGAGTTGCACTGAAAAACTTAGAATATAAGAAACGCACAGTGTAGTACATAGTATATGAGTGAGTTGCACTGAAAAATTTAGAATATAAGAAACGCACAGTGTAGTACATAGTATATGAGTGAGTTGCACTGAAAAACTTAGAATTTAGAGAAACGCACAGTGTAGTACATAGTATATGAGTGAGTTGCACTGAAAAACTTAGAATATAAGAAACGCACAGTGTAGTACATAGTATATGAGTGAGTTGCACTGAAAAACTTAGAATATAAGAAACGTTATGAGTGAGTTGCACTGAAAAACTTAGAATTTAAGAAACGCACAGTGTAGTACATAGTATATGAGTGAGTTGCACTGAAACACTTAGAATTTACCTAAAAACCCGCATTACACGAAATGCACTGTGTAGTACATAGTATATGAGTGAGTTGCATTGAAAAACTTAGAATATAAGAAACGCACAGTGTAGTACATAGTATATGAGTGAGTTGCACTGAAAAACTTAGAATATAAGAAACGCACAGTGTAGTACATAGTATATGAGTGAGTTGCACTGAAAAACTTAGAATATAAGAAACGCACAGTGTAGTACATAGTATATGAGTGAGTTGCACTGAAAAACTTAGAATATAAGAAACGCACAGTGTAGTACATAGTATATGAGTGAGTTGCACTGAAAAACTTAGAATATAAGAAACGAACAGTGTAGTACATAGTATATGAGTGAGTTGCACTGAAAAACTTAGAATATAAGAAACGCACAGTGTAGTACATAGTATATGAGTGAGTTGCACTGAAAAACTTAGAATATAAGAAACGCACAGTGTAGTACATAGTATATGAGTGAGTTGCACTGAAAAACTTAGAATTTAAGAAACGCACAGTGTAGTACATAGTATATGAGTGAGTTGCACTGAAAAACTTAGAATTTAAGAAACGCACAGTGTAGTACATAGTATATGAGTGAGTTGCACTGAAAAACTTAGAATATAAGAAACGCACAGTGTAGTACATAGTATATGAGTGAGTTGCACTGAAAAACTTAGAATATAAGAAACGCACAGTGTAGTACATAGTATATGAGTGAGTTGCACTGAAAAACTTAGAATATAAGAAACGCACAGTGTAGTACATAGTATATGAGTGAGTTGCACTGAAAAACTTAGAATATAAGAAACGCACAGTGTAGTACATAGTATATGAGTGAGTTGCACTGAAAAACTTAGAATATAAGAAACGCACAGTGTAGTACATAGTATATGAGTGAGTTGCACTGAAAAACTTAGAATATAAGAAACGCACAGTGTAGTACATAGTATATGAGTGAGTTGCACTGAAAAACTTAGAATTTAAGAAACGCACAGTGTAGTACATAGTATATGAGTGAGTTGCACTGAAAAACTTAGAATATAAGAAACGCACAGTGTAGTACAAAGTATATGAGTGAGTTGCACTGAAAAACTTAGAATATAAGAAACGCACAGTGTAGTACATAGTATATGAGTGAGTTGCACTGAAAAACTTAGAATATAAGAAACACACAGTGTAGTACATAGTATATGAGTGAGTTGCACTGAAAAACTTAGAATTTACTGAAAAACCCGCATTACACGAAATGCACAGTGTAGTACATAGTATATGAGTGAGTTGCACTGAAAAACTTAGAATATAAGAAACGCACAGTGTAGTACATAGTATATGAGTGAGTTGCACTGAAAAACTTAGAATATAAGAAACGCACAGTGTAGTACATAGTATATGAGTGAGTTGCACTGAAAAACTTAGAATATAAGAAACGCACAGTGTAGTACATAGTATATGAGTGAGTTGCACTGAAAAACTTAGAATATAAGAAACGCACAGTGTAGTACATAGTATATGAGTGAGTTGCACTGAAAAACTTAGAATATAAGAAACGCACAGTGTAGTACATAGTATATGAGTGAGTTGCACTGAAAAACTTAGAATATAAGAAACGCACAGTGTAGTACATAGTATATGAGTGAGTTGCACTGAAAAATTTAGAATATAAGAAACGCACAGTGTAGTACATAGTATATGAGTGAGTTGCACTGAAAAACTTAGAATTTAGAGAAACGCACAGTGTAGTACATAGTATATGAGTGAGTTGCACTGAAAAACTTAGAATATAATAAACGCACAGTGTAGTACATAGTATATGAGTGAGTTGCACTGAAAAACTTAGAATATAAGAAACGCACAGTGTAGTACATAGTATATGAGTGAGTTGCACTGAAAAATTTAGAATATAAGAAACGCACAGTGTAGTACATAGTATATGAGTGAGTTGGACTGAAAAACTTAGAATTTAGAGAAACGCACAGTGTAGTACATAGTATATGTGTGAGTTGCACTGAAAAACTTAGAATATAAGAAACGCACAGTGTAGTACATAGTATATGAGTGAGTTGCACTGAAAAACTTAGAATATAAGAAACGTATGAGTGAGTTGCACTGAAAAACTTAGAATTTAAGAAACGCACAGTGTAGTACATAGTATATGAGTGAGTTGCACTGAAACACTTAGAATTTACCTAAAAACCCGCATTACACGAAATGCACAGTGTAGTACATAGTATATGAGTGAGTTGCATTGAAAAACTTAGAATATAAGAAACGCACAGTGTAGTACATAGTATATGAGTGAGTTGCACTGAAAAACTTAGAATATAAGAAACGCACAGTGTAGTACATAGTATATGAGTGAGTTGCACTGAAAAACTTAGAATTTAAGAAACGCACAGTGTAGTACATAGTATATGAGTGAGTTGCACTGAAAAACTTAGAATTTAAGAAACGCACAGTGTAGTACATAGTATATGAGTGAGTTGCACTGAAAAACTTAGAATATAAGAAACGCACAGTGTAGTACATAGTATATGAGTGAGTTGCACTGAAAAACTTAGAATATAAGAAACGCACAGTGTAGTACATAGTATATGAGTGAGTTGCACTGAAAAACTTAGAATATAAGAAACGCACAGTGTAGTACATAGTATATGAGTGAGTTGCACTGAAAAACTTAGAATATAAGAAACGCACAGTGTAGTACATAGTATATGAGTGAGTTGCACTGAAAAACTTAGAATATAAGAAACGCACAGTGTAGTACATAGTATATGAGTGAGTTGCACTGAAAAACTTAGAATATAAGAAACGCACAGTGTAGTACATAGTATATGAGTGAGTTGCACTGAAAAACTTAGAATTTAAGAAACGCACAGTGTAGTACATAGTATATGAGTGAGTTGCACTGAAAAACTTAGAATATAAGAAACGCACAGTGTAGTACAAAGTATATGAGTGAGTTGCACTGAAAAACTTAGAATATAAGAAACGCACAGTGTAGTACATAGTATATGAGTGAGTTGCACTGAAAAACTTAGAATATAAGAAACACACAGTGTAGTACATAGTATATGAGTGAGTTGCACTGAAAAACTTAGAATTTACTGAAAAACCCGCATTACACGAAATGCACAGTGTAGTACATAGTATATGAGTGAGTTGCACTGAAAAACTTAGAATATAAGAAACGCACAGTGTAGTACATAGTATATGAGTGAGTTGCACTGAAAAACTTAGAATATAAGAAACGCACAGTGTAGTACATAGTATATGAGTGAGTTGCACTGAAAAACTTAGAATATAAGAAACGCACAGTGTAGTACATAGTATATGAGTGAGTTGCACTGAAAAACTTAGAATATAAGAAACGCACAGTGTAGTACATAGTATATGAGTGAGTTGCACTGAAAAACTTAGAATATAAGAAACGCACAGTGTAGTACATAGTATATGAGTGAGTTGCACTGAAAAACTTAGAATATAAGAAACGCACAGTGTAGTACATAGTATATGAGTGAGTTGCACTGAAAAATTTAGAATATAAGAAACGCACAGTGTAGTACATAGTATATGAGTGAGTTGCACTGAAAAACTTAGAATATAAGAAACGCACAGTGTAGTACATAGTATATGAGTGAGTTGCACTGAAAAACTTAGAATATAAGAAACGCACAGTGTAGTACATAGTATATGAGTGAGTTGCACTGAAAAACTTAGAATATAAGAAACGCACAGTGTAGTACATAGTATATGAGTGAGTTGCACTGAAAAATTTAGAATATAAGAAACGCACAGTGTAGTACATAGTATATGAGTGAGTTGGACTGAAAAACTTAGAATTTAGAGAAACGACAGTGTAGTACATAGTATATGAGTGAGTTGCACTGAAAAACTTAGAATATAAGAAACGCACAGTGTAGTACATAGTATATGAGTGAGTTGCACTGAAAAACTTAGAATATAAGAAACGTATGAGTGAGTTGCACTGAAAAACTTAGAATTTAAGAAACGCACAGTGTAGTACATAGTATATGAGTGAGTTGCACTGAAACACTTAGAATTTACCTAAAAACCCGCATTACACGAAATGCACAGTGTAGTACATAGTATATGAGTGAGTTGCATTGAAAAACTTAGAATATAAGAAACGCACAGTGTAGTACATAGTATATGAGTGAGTTGCACTGAAAAACTTAGAATATAAGAAACGCACAGTGTAGTACATAGTATATGAGTGAGTTGCACTGAAAAACTTAGAATATAAGAAACGCACAGTGTAGTACATAGTATATGAGTGAGTTGCACTGAAAAACTTAGAATATAAGAAACGCACAGTGTAGTACATAGTATATGAGTGAGTTGCACTGAAAAACTTAGAATATAAGAAACGAACAGTGTAGTACATAGTATATGAGTGAGTTGCACTGAAAAACTTAGAATATAAGAAACGCACAGTGTAGTACATAGTATATGAGTGAGTTGCACTGAAAAACTTAGAATATAAGAAACGCACAGTGTAGTACATAGTATATGAGTGAGTTGCACTGAAAAACTTAGAATATAAGAAACGCACAGTGTAGTAAATAGTATATGAGTGAGTTGCACTGAAAAACTTAGAATATAAGAAACGCACAGTGTAGTACATAGTATATGAGTGAGTTGCGATGAAAAACTTAGAATATAAGAAACGCACAGTGTAGTACATAGTATATGAGTGAGTTGCACTGAAAAACTTAGAATATAAGAAACGCACAGTGTAGTACATAGTATATGAGTGAGTTGCACTGAAAAACTTAGAATTTAAGAAACGCACAGTGTAGTACATAATATATGAGTGAGTTGCACTGAAAAACTTAGAATATAAGAAACGCACAGTGTAGTACATAGTATATGAGTGAGTTGCACTGAAAAACTTAGAATATAAGAAACGCACAGTGTAGTACATAGTATATGAGTGAGTTGCACTGAAAAACTTAGAATATAAGAAACGCACAGTGTAGTACATAGTATATGAGTGAGTTGCACTGAAAAACTTAGAATATAAGAAACGCACAGTGTAGTAGATAGTATATGAGTGAGTTGCACTGAAAAACTTAGAATATAAGAAACGCACAGTGTAGTACATAGTATATGAGTGAGTTGCACTGAAAAACTTAGAATATAAGAAACGCACAGTGTAGTACATAGTATATGAGTGAGTTGCACTGAAAAACTTAGAATATAAGAAACGCACAGTGTAGTACATAGTATATGAGTGAGTTGCACTGAAAAACTTAGAATATAAGAAACGCACAGTGTAGTACATAGTATATGAGTGAGTTGCACTGAAAAACTTAGAATATAAGAAACACACAGTGTAGTACATAGTATATGAGTGAGTTGCAGTGAAAAACTTAGAATTTACTGAAAAACCCGCATTACACGAAATGCACAGTGTAGTACATAGTATATGAGTGAGTTGCACTGAAAAACTTAGAATATAATAAACGCACAGTGTAGTACATAGTATATGAGTGAGTTGCACTGAAAAACTTAGAATATAAGAAACGCACAGTGTAGTACATAGTATATGAGTGAGTTGCACTGAAAAATTTAGAATATAAGAAACGCACAGTGTAGTACATAGTATATGAGTGAGTTGCACTGAAAAACTTAGAATTTAGAGAAACGCACAGTGTAGTACATAGTATATGAGTGAGTTGCACTGAAAAACTTAGAATATAAGAAACGCACAGTGTAGTACATAGTATATGAGTGAGTTGCACTGAAAAACTTAGAATATAAGAAACGTATGAGTGAGTTGCACTGAAAAACTTAGAATTTAAGAAACGCACAGTGTAGTACATAGTATATGAGTGAGTTGCACTGAAAAACTTAGAATTTACCTAAAAACCCGCATTACACGAAATGCACAGTGTAGTACATAGTATATGAGTGAGTTGCACTGAAAAACTTAGAATATAAGAAACGCACAGTGTAGTACATAGTATATGAGTGAGTTGCACTGAAAAACTTAGAATATAAGAAACGCACAGTGTAGTACATAGTATATGAGTGAGTTGCACTGAAAAACTTAGAATATAAGAAACGCACAGTGTAGTACATAGTATATGAGTGAGTTGCACTGAAAAACTTAGAATATAAGAAACGCACAGTGTAGTACATTGTATATGAGTGAGTTGCACTGAAAAACTTAGAATATAAAAAACGCACAGTGTAGTATATAGTATATGAGTGAGTTGCGATGAAAAACTTAGAATATAAGAAACGCACAGTGTAGTACATAGTATATGAGTGAGTTGCACTGAAAAACTTAGAATATAAGAAACGCACAGTGTAGTACATAGTATATGAGTGAGTTGCACTGAAAAACTTAGAATATAAGAAACGCACAGTGTAGTACATAGTATATGAGTGAGTTGCACTGAAAAACTTAGAATTTAAGAAACGCACAGTGTAGTACATAATATATGAGTGAGTTGCAGTGAAAAACTTAGAATATAAGAAACGCACAGTGTAGTACATAGTATATGAGTGAGTTGCACTGAAAAACTTAGAATATAAGAAACGCACAGTGTAGTACATAGTATATGAGTGAGTTGCACTGAAAAACTTAGAATATAAGAAACGCACAGTGTAGTACATAGTATATGAGTGAGTTGCACTGAAAAACTTAGAATATAAGAAACGCACAGTGTAGTACATAGTATATGAGTGAGTTGCACTGAAAAACTTAGAATATAAGAAACGCACAGTGTAGTACATAGTATATGAGTGAGTTGCACTGAAAAACTTAGAATATAAGAAACGCACAGTGTAGTACATAGTATATGAGTGAGTTGCACTGAAAAACTTAGAATATAAGAAACGCACAGTGTAGTACATAGTATATGAGTGAGTTGCACTGAAAAACTTAGAATTTAAGAAACGCACAGTGTAGTACATAGTATATGAGTGAGTTGCACTGAAAAACTTAGAATATAAGAAACGCACAGTGTAGTACAAAGTATATGAGTGAGTGGCACTGAAAAACTTAGAATATAAGTAACGCACAGTGTAGTACATAGTATATGAGTGAGTTGCACTGAAAAACTTAGAATATAAGAAACACACAGTGTAGTACATAGTATATGAGTGAGTTGCACTGAAAAACTTAGAATTTACTGAAAAACCCGCATTACACGAAATGCACAGTGTAGTACATAGTATATGAGTGAGTTGCACTGAAAAACTTAGAATATAAGAAACGCACAGTGTAGTACATAGTATATGAGTGAGTTGCACTGAAAAACTTAGAATATAAGAAACGCACAGTGTAGTACATAGTATATGAGTGAGTTGCACTGAAAAACTTAGAATATAAGAAACGCACAGTGTAGTACATAGTATATGAGTGAGTTGCACTGAAAAACTTAGAATATAAGAAACGCACAGTGTAGTACATAGTATATGAGTGAGTTGCACTGAAAAACTTAGAATATAAGAAACGCACAGTGTAGTACATAGTATATGAGTGAGTTGCACTGAAAAACTTAGAATATAAGAAACGCACAGTGTAGTACATAGTATATGAGTGAGTTGCACTGAAAAATTTAGAATATAAGAAACGCACAGTGTAGTACATAGTATATGAGTGAGTTGCACTGAAAAACTTAGAATTTACCTAAAAACCCGCATTACACGAAATGCACAGTGTAGTACATAGTATATGAGTGAGTTGCACTGAAAAACTTAGAATATAAGAAACGCACAGTGTAGTACATAGTATATGAGTGAGTTGCACTGAAAAACTTAGAATATAAGAAACGCACAGTGTAGTACATAGTATATGAGTGAGTTGCACTGAAAAACTTAGAATATAAGAAACGCACAGTGTAGTACATAGTATATGAGTGAGTTGCACTGAAAAACTTAGAATATAAGAAACGCACAGTGTAGTACATAGTATATGAGTGAGTTGCACTGAAAAACTTAGAATATAAGAAACGCACAGTGTAGTACATAGTATATGAGTGAGTTGCACTGAAAAACTTAGAATATAAGAAACGCACAGTGTAGTACATAGTATATGAGTGAGTTGCACTGAAAAATTTAGAATATAAGAAACGCACAGTGTAGTACATAGTATATGAGTGAGTTGCACTGAAAAACTTAGAATTTACCTAAAAACCCGCATTACACGAAATGCACAGTGTAGTACATAGTATATGAGTGAGTTGCACTGAAAAACTTAGAATATAAGAAACGCACAGTGTAGTACATAGTATATGAGTGAGTTGCACTGAAAAACTTAGAATATAAGAAACGCACAGTGTAGTACATAGTATATGAGTGAGTTGCACTGAAAAACTTAGAATATAAGAAACGCACAGTGTAGTACATAGTATATGAGTGAGTTGCACTGAAAAACTTAGAATATAAGAAACGCACAGTGTAGTACATAGTATATGAGTGAGTTGCACTGAAAAACTTAGAATATAAAAAACGCACAGTGTAGTATATAGTATATGAGTGAGTTGCGATGAAAAACTTAGAATATAAGAAACGCACAGTGTAGTACATAGTATATGAGTGAGTTGCACTGAAAAACTTAGAATATAAGAAACGCACAGTGTAGTACATAGTATATGAGTGAGTTGCACTGAAAAACTTAGAATATAAGAAACGCACAGTGTAGTACATAGTATATGAGTGAGTTGCACTGAAAAACTTAGAATTTAAGAAACGCACAGTGTAGTACATAATATATGAGTGAGTTGCAGTGAAAAACTTAGAATATAAGAAACGCACAGTGTAGTACATAGTATATGAGTGAGTTGCACTGAAAAACTTAGAATATAAGAAACGCACAGTGTAGTACATAGTATATGAGTGAGTTGCACTGAAAAACTTAGAATATAAGAAACGCACAGTGTAGTACATAGTATATGAGTGAGTTGCACTGAAAAACTTAGAATATAAGAAACGCACAGTGTAGTACATAGTATATGAGTGAGTTGCACTGAAAAACTTAGAATATAAGAAACGCACAGTGTAGTACATAGTATATGAGTGAGTTGCACTGAAAAACTTAGAATATAAGAAACGCACAGTGTAGTACATAGTATATGAGTGAGTTGCACTGAAAAACTTAGAATATAAGAAACGCACAGTGTAGTACATAGTATATGAGTGAGTTGCACTGAAAAACTTAGAATTTAAGAAACGCACAGTGTAGTACATAGTATATGAGTGAGTTGCACTGAAAAACTTAGAATATAAGAAACGCACAGTGTAGTACAAAGTATATGAGTGAGTTGCACTGAAAAACTTAGAATATAAGAAACGCACAGTGTAGTACATAGTATATGAGTGAGTTGCACTGAAAAACTTAGAATATAAGAAACACACAGTGTAGTACATAGTATATGAGTGAGTTGCACTGAAAAACTTAGAATTTACTGAAAAACCCGCATTACACGAAATGCACAGTGTAGTACATAGTATATGAGTGAGTTGCACTGAAAAACTTAGAATATAAGAAACGCACAGTGTAGTACATAGTATATGAGTGAGTTGCACTGAAAAACTTAGAATATAAGAAACGCACAGTGTAGTACATAGTATATGAGTGAGTTGCACTGAAAAACTTAGAATATAAGAAACGCACAGTGTAGTACATAGTATATGAGTGAGTTGCACTGAAAAACTTAGAATATAAGAAACGCACAGTGTAGTACATAGTATATGAGTGAGTTGCACTGAAAAACTTAGAATATAAGAAACGCACAGTGTAGTACATAGTATATGAGTGAGTTGCACTGAAAAACTTAGAATATAAGAAACGCACAGTGTAGTACATAGTATATGAGTGAGTTGCACTGAAAAATTTAGAATATAAGAAACGCACAGTGTAGTACATAGTATATGAGTGAGTTGCACTGAAAAACTTAGAATTTAGAGAAACGCACAGTGTAGTACATAGTATATGAGTGAGTTGCACTGAAAAACTTAGAATATAATAAACGCACAGTGTAGTACATAGTATATGAGTGAGTTGCACTGAAAAACTTAGAATATAAGAAACGCACAGTGTAGTACATAGTATATGAGTGAGTTGCATTGAAAAATTTAGAATATAAGAAACGCACAGTGTAGTACATAGTATATGAGTGAGTTGCACTGAAAAACTTAGAATTTAGAGAAACGCACAGTGTAGTACATAGTATATGAGTGAGTTGCACTGAAAAACTTAGAATATAAGAAACGCACAGTGTAGTACATAGTATATGAGTGAGTTGCACTGAAAAACTTAGAATATAAGAAACGTATGAGTGAGTTGCACTGAAAAACTTAGAATTTAAGAAACGCACAGTGTAGTACATAGTATATGAGTGAGTTGCACTGAAACACTTAGAATTTACCTAAAAACCCGCATTACACGAAATGCACAGTGTAGTACATAGTATATGAGTGAGTTGCATTGAAAAACTTAGAATATAAGAAACGCACAGTGTAGTACATAGTATATGAGTGAGTTGCACTGAAAAACTTAGAATATAAGAAACGCACAGTGTAGTACATAGTATATGAGTGAGTTGCACTGAAAAACTTAGAATATAAGAAACGCACAGTGTAGTACATAGTATATGAGTGAGTTGCACTGAAAAACTTAGAATATAAGAAACGCACAGTGTAGTACATAGTATATGAGTGAGTTGCACTGAAAAACTTAGAATATAAGAAACGCACAGTGTAGTACATAGTATATGAGTGAGTTGCACTGAAAAACTTAGAATATAAGAAACGCACAGTGTAGTACATAGTATATGAGTGAGTTGCACTGAAAAACTTAGAATATAAGAAACGCACAGTGTAGTACATAGTATATGAGTGAGTTGCACTGAAAAACTTAGAATATAAGAAACGCACAGTGTAGTAAATAGTATATGAGTGAGTTGCACTGAAAAACTTAGAATATAAGAAACGCACAGTGTAGTACATAGTATATGAGTGAGTTGCACTGAAAAACTTAGAATATAAGAAACGCACAGTGTAGTACATAGTATATGAGTGAGTTGCACTGAAAAACTTAGAATATAAGAAATGCACAGTGTAGTACATAGTATATGAGTGAGTTGCACTGAAAAACTTAGAATTTAAGAAACACACAGTGTAGTACATAATATATGAGTGAGTTGCACTGAAAAACTTAGAATATAAGAAACGCACAGTGTAGTACATAGTATATGAGTGAGTTGCACTGAAAAACTTAGAATATAAGAAACGCACAGTGTAGTACATAGTATATGAGTGAGTTGCACTGAAAAACTTAGAATATAAGAAACGCACAGTGTAGTACATAGTATATGAGTGAGTTGCACTGAAAAACTTAGAATATAAGAAACGCACAGTGTAGTACATAGTATATGAGTGAGTTGCACTGAAAAACTTAGAATATAAGAAACGCACAGTGTAGTACATAGTATATGAGTGAGTTGCACTGAAAAACTTAGAATATAAGAAACGCACAGTGTAGTACATAGTATATGAGTGAGTTGCACTGAAAAACTTAGAATATAAGAAACGCACAGTGTAGTACATAGTATATGAGTGAGTTGCACTGAAAAACTTAGAATATAAGAAACGCACAGTGTAGTACATAGTATATGAGTGAGTTGCACTGAAAAACTTAGAATATAAGAAACACACAGTGTAGTACATAGTATATGAGTGAGTTGCACTGAAAAACTTAGAATTTACTGAAAAACCCGCATTACACGAAATGCACAGTGTAGTACATAGTATATGAGTGAGTTGCACTGAAAAACTTAGAATATAATAAACGCACAGTGTAGTACATAGTATATGAGTGAGTTGCACTGAAAAACTTAGAATATAAGAAACGCACAGTGTAGTACATAGTATATGAGTGAGTTGCACTGAAAAATTTAGAATATAAGAAACGCACAGTGTAGTACATAGTATATGAGTGAGTTGCACTGAAAAACTTAGAATTTAGAGAAACGCACAGTGTAGTACATAGTATATGAGTGAGTTGCACTGAAAAACTTAGAATATAAGAAACGCACAGTGTAGTACATAGTATATGAGTGAGTTGCACTGAAAAACTTAGAATATAAGAAACGCACAGTGTAGTACATAGTATATGAGTGAGTTGCACTGAAAAACTTAGAATATAAGAAACGCACAGTGTAGTACATAGTATATGAGTGAGTTGCACTGAAAAACTTAGAATATAAGAAACGCACAGTGTAGTACATAGTATATGAGTGAGTTGCACTGAAAAACTTAGAATTTAAGAAACGCACAGTGTAGTACATAGTATATGAGTGAGTTGCACTGAAAAACTTAGAATATAAGAAACGCACAGTGTAGTACAAAGTATATGAGTGAGTTGCACTGAAAAACTTAGAATATAAGAAACGCACAGTGTAGTACATAGTATATGAGTGAGTTGCACTGAAAAACTTAGAATATAAGAAACACACAGTGTAGTACATAGTATATGAGTGAGTTGCACTGAAAAACTTAGAATTTACTGAAAAACCCGCATTACACGAAATGCACAGTGTAGTACATAGTATATGAGTGAGTTGCACTGAAAAACTTAGAATATAAGAAACGCACAGTGTAGTACATAGTATATGAGTGAGTTGCACTGAAAAACTTAGAATATAAGAAACGCACAGTGTAGTACATAGTATATGAGTGAGTTGCACTGAAAAACTTAGAATATAAGAAACGCACAGTGTAGTACATAGTATATGAGTGAGTTGCACTGAAAAACTTAGAATATAAGAAACGCACAGTGTAGTACATAGTATATGAGTGAGTTGCACTGAAAAACTTAGAATATAAGAAACGCACAGTGTAGTACATAGTATATGAGTGAGTTGCACTGAAAAACTTAGAATATAAGAAACGCACAGTGTAGTACATAGTATATGAGTGAGTTGCACTGAAAAATTTAGAATATAAGAAACGCACAGTGTAGTACATAGTATATGAGTGAGTTGCACTGAAAAACTTAGAATTTAGAGAAACGCACAGTGTAGTACATAGTATATGAGTGAGTTGCACTGAAAAACTTAGAATATAATAAACGCACAGTGTAGTACATAGTATATGAGTGAGTTGCACTGAAAAACTTAGAATATAAGAAACGCACAGTGTAGTACATAGTATATGAGTGAGTTGCATTGAAAAATTTAGAATATAAGAAACGTACAGT
Source organism: Mus caroli (assembly GCF_978045245.1). Classification (NCBI taxonomy): domain Eukaryota; kingdom Metazoa; phylum Chordata; class Mammalia; order Rodentia; family Muridae; genus Mus; species Mus caroli. The sequence goes on along the minus strand of NW_028227280.1, from coordinate 7,226,482 downwards.
GTAGTACATAGTATATGAGTGAGTTGCACTGAAAAACTTAGAATTTAGAGAAACGCACAGTGTAGTACATAGTATATGAGTGAGTTGCACTGAAAAACTTAGAATATAAGAAACGCACAGTGTAGTACATAGTATATGAGTGAGTTGCACTGAAAAACTTAGAATATAAGAAACGTATGAGTGAGTTGCACTGAAAAACTTAGAATTTAAGAAACGCACAGTGTAGTACATAGTATATGAGTGAGTTGCACTGAAACACTTAGAATTTACCTAAAAACCCGCATTACACGAAATGCACAGTGTAGTACATAGTATATGAGTGAGTTGCATTGAAAAACTTAGAATATAAGAAACGCACAGTGTAGTACATAGTATATGAGTGAGTTGCACTGAAAAACTTAGAATATAAGAAACGCACAGTGTAGTACATAGTATATGAGTGAGTTGCACTGAAAAACTTAGAATATAAGAAACGCACAGTGTAGTACATAGTATATGAGTGAGTTGCACTGAAAAACTTAGAATATAAGAAACGCACAGTGTAGTACATAGTATATGAGTGAGTTGCACTGAAAAACTTAGAATATAAGAAACGCACAGTGTAGTACATAGTATATGAGTGAGTTGCACTGAAAAACTTAGAATATAAGAAACGCACAGTGTAGTACATAGTATATGAGTGAGTTGCACTGAAAAACTTAGAATATAAGAAACGCACAGTGTAGTACATAGTATATGAGTGAGTTGCACTGAAAAACTTAGAATATAAGAAACGCACAGTGTAGTAAATAGTATATGAGTGAGTTGCACTGAAAAACTTAGAATATAAGAAACGCACAGTGTAGTACATAGTATATGAGTGAGTTGCGATGAAAAACTTAGAATATAAGAAACGCACAGTGTAGTACATAGTATATGAGTGAGTTGCACTGAAAAACTTAGAATATAAGAAACGCACAGTGTAGTACATAGTATATGAGTCAGTTGCACTGAAAAACTTAGAATTTAAGAAACACACAGTGTAGTACATAATATATGAGTGAGTTGCACTGAAAAACTTAGAATATAAGAAACGCACAGTGTAGTACATAGTATATGAGTGAGTTGCACTGAAAAACTTAGAATATAAGAAACGCACAGTGTAGTACATAGTATATGAGTGAGTTGCACTGAAAAACTTAGAATATAAGAAACGCACAGTGTAGTACATAGTATATGAGTGAGTTGCACTGAAAAACTTAGAATATAAGAAACGCACAGTGTAGTACATAGTATATGAGTGAGTTGCACTGAAAAACTTAGAATATAAGAAACGCACAGTGTAGTACATAGTATATGAGTGAGTTGCACTGAAAAACTTAGAATATAAGAAACGCACAGTGTAGTACATAGTATATGAGTGAGTTGCACTGAAAAACTTAGAATATAAGAAACGCACAGTGTAGTAAATAGTATATGAGTGAGTTGCACTGAAAAACTTAGAATATAAGAAACGCACAGTGTAGTACATAGTATATGAGTGAGTTGCACTGAAAAACTTAGAATATAAGAAACGCACAGTGTAGTACATAGTATATGAGTGAGTTGCACTGAAAAACTTAGAATATAAGAAATGCACAGTGTAGTACATAGTATATGAGTGAGTTGCACTGAAAAACTTAGAATTTAAGAAACACACAGTGTAGTACATAATATATGAGTGAGTTGCACTGAAAAACTTAGAATATAAGAAACGCACAGTGTAGTACATAGTATATGAGTGAGTTGCACTGAAAAACTTAGAATATAAGAAACGCACAGTGTAGTACATAGTATATGAGTGAGTTGCACTGAAAAACTTAGAATATAAGAAACGCACAGTGTAGTACATAGTATATGAGTGAGTTGCACTGAAAAACTTAGAATATAAGAAACGCACAGTGTAGTACATAGTATATGAGTGAGTTGCACTGAAAAACTTAGAATATAAGAAACGCACAGTGTAGTACATAGTATATGAGTGAGTTGCACTGAAAAACTTAGAATATAAGAAACGCACAGTGTAGTACATAGTATATGAGTGAGTTGCACTGAAAAACTTAGAATATAAGAAACGCACAGTGTAGTACATAGTATATGAGTGAGTTGCACTGAAAAACTTAGAATATAAGAAACGCACAGTGTAGTACATAGTATATGAGTGAGTTGCACTGAAAAACTTAGAATATAAGAAACACACAGTGTAGTACATAGTATATGAGTGAGTTGCACTGAAAAACTTAGAATTTACTGAAAAACCCGCATTACACGAAATGCACAGTGTAGTACATAGTATATGAGTGAGTTGCACTGAAAAACTTAGAATATAATAAACGCACAGTGTAGTACATAGTATATGAGTGAGTTGCACTGAAAAACTTAGAATATAAGAAACGCACAGTGTAGTACATAGTATATGAGTGAGTTGCACTGAAAAATTTAGAATATAAGAAACGCACAGTGTAGTACATAGTATATGAGTGAGTTGCACTGAAAAACTTAGAATTTAGAGAAACGCACAGTGTAGTACATAGTATATGAGTGAGTTGCACTGAAAAACTTAGAATATAAGAAACGCACAGTGTAGTACATAGTATATGAGTGAGTTGCACTGAAAAACTTAGAATATAAGAAACGCACAGTGTAGTACATAGTATATGAGTGAGTTGCACTGAAAAACTTAGAATATAAGAAACGCACAGTGTAGTACATAGTATATGAGTGAGTTGCACTGAAAAACTTAGAATATAAGAAACGCACAGTGTAGTACATAGTATATGAGTGAGTTGCACTGAAAAATTTAGAATATAAGAAACGCACAGTGTAGTACATAGTATATGAGTGAGTTGCACTGAAAAACTTAGAATTTAGAGAAACGCACAGTGTAGTACATAGTATATGAGTGAGTTGCACTGAAAAACTTAGAATATAAGAAACGCACAGTGTAGTACATAGTATATGAGTGAGTTGCACTGAAAAACTTAGAATATAAGAAACGCACAGTGTAGTACATAGTATATGAGTGAGTTGCACTGAAAAACTTAGAATATAAGAAACGCACAGTGTAGTACATAGTATATGAGTGAGTTGCACTGAAAAACTTAGAATATAAGAAACGCACAGTGTAGTACATAGTATATGAGTGAGTTGCACTGAAAAACTTAGAATTTAAGAAACGCACAGTGTAGTACATAGTATATGAGTGAGTTGCACTGAAAAACTTAGAATATAAGAAACGCACAGTGTAGTACAAAGTATATGAGTGAGTTGCACTGAAAAACTTAGAATATAAGAAACGCACAGTGTAGTACATAGTATATGAGTGAGTTGCACTGAAAAACTTAGAATATAAGAAACACACAGTGTAGTACATAGTATATGAGTGAGTTGCACTGAAAAACTTAGAATTTACTGAAAAACCCGCATTACACGAAATGCACAGTGTAGTACATAGTATATGAGTGAGTTGCACTGAAAAACTTAGAATATAAGAAACGCACAGTGTAGTACATAGTATATGAGTGAGTTGCACTGAAAAACTTAGAATATAAGAAACGCACAGTGTAGTACATAGTATATGAGTGAGTTGCACTGAAAAACTTAGAATATAAGAAACGCACAGTGTAGTACATAGTATATGAGTGAGTTGCACTGAAAAACTTAGAATATAAGAAACGCACAGTGTAGTACATAGTATATGAGTGAGTTGCACTGAAAAACTTAGAATATAAGAAACGCACAGTGTAGTACATAGTATATGAGTGAGTTGCACTGAAAAACTTAGAATATAAGAAACGCACAGTGTAGTACATAGTATATGAGTGAGTTGCACTGAAAAATTTAGAATATAAGAAACGCACAGTGTAGTACATAGTATATGAGTGAGTTGCACTGAAAAACTTAGAATTTAGAGAAACGCACAGTGTAGTACATAGTATATGAGTGAGTTGCACTGAAAAACTTAGAATATAATAAACGCACAGTGTAGTACATAGTATATGAGTGAGTTGCACTGAAAAACTTAGAATATAAGAAACGCACAGTGTAGTACATAGTATATGAGTGAGTTGCATTGAAAAATTTAGAATATAAGAAACGTACAGTGTAGTACATAGTATATGAGTGAGTTGCACTGAAAAACTTAGAATTTAGAGAAACGCACAGTGTAGTACATAGTATATGAGTGAGTTGCACTGAAAAACTTAGAATATAAGAAACGCACAGTGTAGTACATAGTATATGAGTGAGTTGCACTGAAAAACTTAGAATATAAGAAACGTATGAGTGAGTTGCACTGAAAAACTTAGAATTTAAGAAACGCACAGTGTAGTACATAGTATATGAGTGAGTTGCACTGAAACACTTAGAATTTACCTAAAAACCCGCATTACACGAAATGCACAGTGTAGTACATAGTATATGAGTGAGTTGCATTGAAAAACTTAGAATATAAGAAACGCACAGTGTAGTACATAGTATATGAGTGAGTTGCACTGAAAAACTTAGAATATAAGAAACGCACAGTGTAGTACATAGTATATGAGTGAGTTGCACTGAAAAACTTAGAATATAAGAAACGCACAGTGTAGTACATAGTATATGAGTGAGTTGCACTGAAAAACTTAGAATATAAGAAACGCACAGTGTAGTACATAGTATATGAGTGAGTTGCACTGAAAAACTTAGAATATAAGAAACGCACAGTGTAGTACATAGTATATGAGTGAGTTGCACTGAAAAACTTAGAATATAAGAAACGCACAGTGTAGTACATAGTATATGAGTGAGTTGCACTGAAAAACTTAGAATATAAGAAACGCACAGTGTAGTACATAGTATATGAGTGAGTTGCACTGAAAAACTTAGAATATAAGAAACGCACAGTGTAGTAAATAGTATATGAGTGAGTTGCACTGAAAAACTTAGAATATAAGAAACGCACAGTGTAGTACATAGTATATGAGTGAGTTGCGATGAAAAACTTAGAATATAAGAAACGCACAGTGTAGTACATAGTATATGAGTGAGTTGCACTGAAAAACTTAGAATATAAGAAACGCACAGTGTAGTACATAGTATATGAGTCAGTTGCACTGAAAAACTTAGAATTTAAGAAACACACAGTGTAGTACATAATATATGAGTGAGTTGCACTGAAAAACTTAGAATATAAGAAACGCACAGTGTAGTACATAGTATATGAGTGAGTTGCACTGAAAAACTTAGAATATAAGAAACGCACAGTGTAGTACATAGTATATGAGTGAGTTGCACTGAAAAACTTAGAATATAAGAAACGCACAGTGTAGTACATAGTATATGAGTGAGTTGCACTGAAAAACTTAGAATATAAGAAACGCACAGTGTAGTACATAGTATATGAGTGAGTTGCACTGAAAAACTTAGAATATAAGAAACGCACAGTGTAGTACATAGTATATGAGTGAGTTGCACTGAAAAACTTAGAATATAAGAAACGCACAGTGTAGTACATAGTATATGAGTGAGTTGCACTGAAAAACTTAGAATATAAGAAACGCACAGTGTAGTAAATAGTATATGAGTGAGTTGCACTGAAAAACTTAGAATATAAGAAACGCACAGTGTAGTACATAGTATATGAGTGAGTTGCACTGAAAAACTTAGAATATAAGAAACGCACAGTGTAGTACATAGTATATGAGTGAGTTGCACTGAAAAACTTAGAATATAAGAAATGCACAGTGTAGTACATAGTATATGAGTGAGTTGCACTGAAAAACTTAGAATTTAAGAAACACACAGTGTAGTACATAATATATGAGTGAGTTGCACTGAAAAACTTAGAATATAAGAAACGCACAGTGTAGTACATAGTATATGAGTGAGTTGCACTGAAAAACTTAGAATATAAGAAACGCACAGTGTAGTACATAGTATATGAGTGAGTTGCACTGAAAAACTTAGAATATAAGAAACGCACAGTGTAGTACATAGTATATGAGTGAGTTGCACTGAAAAACTTAGAATATAAGAAACGCACAGTGTAGTACATAGTATATGAGTGAGTTGCACTGAAAAACTTAGAATATAAGAAACGCACAGTGTAGTACATAGTATATGAGTGAGTTGCACTGAAAAACTTAGAATATAAGAAACGCACAGTGTAGTACATAGTATATGAGTGAGTTGCACTGAAAAACTTAGAATATAAGAAACGCACAGTGTAGTACATAGTATATGAGTGAGTTGCACTGAAAAACTTAGAATATAAGAAACGCACAGTGTAGTACATAGTATATGAGTGAGTTGCACTGAAAAACTTAGAATATAAGAAACACACAGTGTAGTACATAGTATATGAGTGAGTTGCACTGAAAAACTTAGAATTTACTGAAAAACCCGCATTACACGAAATGCACAGTGTAGTACATAGTATATGAGTGAGTTGCACTGAAAAACTTAGAATATAATAAACGCACAGTGTAGTACATAGTATATGAGTGAGTTGCACTGAAAAACTTAGAATATAAGAAACGCACAGTGTAGTACATAGTATATGAGTGAGTTGCACTGAAAAATTTAGAATATAAGAAACGCACAGTGTAGTACATAGTATATGAGTGAGTTGCACTGAAAAACTTAGAATTTAGAGAAACGCACAGTGTAGTACATAGTATATGAGTGAGTTGCACTGAAAAACTTAGAATATAAGAAACACACAGTGTAGTACATAGTATATGAGTGAGTTGCACTGAAAAACTTAGAATATAAGAAACGCACAGTGTAGTACATAGTATATGAGTGAGTTGCACTGAAAAACTTAGAATATAAGAAACGCACAGTGTAGTACATAGTATATGAGTGAGTTGCACTGAAAAACTTAGAATATAAGAAACGCACAGTGTAGTACATAGTATATGAGTGAGTTGCACTGAAAAACTTAGAATTTAAGAAACGCACAGTGTAGTACATAGTATATGAGTGAGTTGCACTGAAAAACTTAGAATATAAGAAACGCACAGTGTAGTACAAAGTATATGAGTGAGTTGCACTGAAAAACTTAGAATATAAGAAACGCACAGTGTAGTACATAGTATATGAGTGAGTTGCACTGAAAAACTTAGAATATAAGAAACACACAGTGTAGTACATAGTATATGAGTGAGTTGCACTGAAAAACTTAGAATATAAGAAACGCACAGTGTAGTACATAGTATATGAGTGAGTTGCACTGAAAAACTTAGAATATAAGAAACGCACAGTGTAGTACATAGTATATGAGTGAGTTGCACTGAAAAACTTAGAATATAAGAAACGCACAGTGTAGTACATAGTATATGAGTGAGTTGCACTGAAAAACTTAGAATATAAGAAACGCACAGTGTAGTACATAGTATATGAGTGAGTTGCACTGAAAAACTTAGAATATAAGAAACGCACAGTGTAGTACATAGTATATGAGTGAGTTGCACTGAAAAACTTAGAATATAAGAAACGCACAGTGTAGTACATAGTATATGAGTGAGTTGCACTGAAAAACTTAGAATATAAGAAACGCACAGTGTAGTACATAGTATATGAGTGAGTTGCACTGAAAAACTTAGAATATAAGAAACACACAGTGTAGTACATAGTATATGAGTGAGTTGCACTGAAAAACTTAGAATTTACTGAAAAACCCGCATTACACGAAATGCACAGTGTAGTACATAGTATATGAGTGAGTTGCACTGAAAAACTTAGAATATAATAAACGCACAGTGTAGTACATAGTATATGAGTGAGTTGCACTGAAAAACTTAGAATATAAGAAACGCACAGTGTAGTACATAGTATATGAGTGAGTTGCACTGAAAAATTTAGAATATAAGAAACGCACAGTGTAGTACATAGTATATGAGTGAGTTGCACTGAAAAACTTAGAATTTAGAGAAACGCACAGTGTAGTACATAGTATATGAGTGAGTTGCACTGAAAAACTTAGAATATAAGAAACGCACAGTGTAGTACATAGTATATGAGTGAGTTGCACTGAAAAACTTAGAATATAAGAAACGCACAGTGTAGTACATAGTATATGAGTGAGTTGCACTGAAAAACTTAGAATATAAGAAACGCACAGTGTAGTACATAGTATATGAGTGAGTTGCACTGAAAAACTTAGAATATAAGAAACGCACAGTGTAGTACATAGTATATGAGTGAGTTGCACTGAAAAACTTAGAATTTAAGAAACGCACAGTGTAGTACATAGTATATGAGTGAGTTGCACTGAAAAACTTAGAATATAAGAAACGCACAGTGTAGTACAAAGTATATGAGTGAGTTGCACTGAAAAACTTAGAATATAAGAAACGCACAGTGTAGTACATAGTATATGAGTGAGTTGCACTGAAAAACTTAGAATATAAGAAACACACAGTGTAGTACATAGTATATGAGTGAGTTGCACTGAAAAACTTAGAATTTACTGAAAAACCCGCATTACACGAAATGCACAGTGTAGTACATAGTATATGAGTGAGTTGCACTGAAAAACTTAGAATATAAGAAACGCACAGTGTAGTACATAGTATATGAGTGAGTTGCACTGAAAAACTTAGAATATAAGAAACGCACAGTGTAGTACATAGTATATGAGTGAGTTGCACTGAAAAACTTAGAATATAAGAAACGCACAGTGTAGTACATAGTATATGAGTGAGTTGCACTGAAAAACTTAGAATATAAGAAACGCACAGTGTAGTACATAGTATATGAGTGAGTTGCACTGAAAAACTTAGAATATAAGAAACGCACAGTGTAGTACATAGTATATGAGTGAGTTGCACTGAAAAACTTAGAATATAAGAAACGCACAGTGTAGTACATAGTATATGAGTGAGTTGCACTGAAAAATTTAGAATATAAGAAACGCACAGTGTAGTACATAGTATATGAGTGAGTTGCACTGAAAAACTTAGAATTTAGAGAAACGCACAGTGTAGTACATAGTATATGAGTGAGTTGCACTGAAAAACTTAGAATATAATAAACGCACAGTGTAGTACATAGTATATGAGTGAGTTGCACTGAAAAACTTAGAATATAAGAAACGCACAGTGTAGTACATAGTATATGAGTGAGTTGCATTGAAAAATTTAGAATATAAGAAACGTACAGTGTAGTACATAGTATATGAGTGAGTTGCACTGAAAAACTTAGAATTTAGAGAAACGCACAGTGTAGTACATAGTATATGAGTGAGTTGCACTGAAAAACTTAGAATATAAGAAACGCACAGTGTAGTACATAGTATATGAGTGAGTTGCACTGAAAAACTTAGAATATAAGAAACGTATGAGTGAGTTGCACTGAAAAACTTAGAATTTAAGAAACGCACAGTGTAGTACATAGTATATGAGTGAGTTGCACTGAAACACTTAGAATTTACCTAAAAACCCGCATTACACGAAATGCACAGTGTAGTACATAGTATATGAGTGAGTTGCATTGAAAAACTTAGAATATAAGAAACGCACAGTGTAGTACATAGTATATGAGTGAGTTGCACTGAAAAACTTAGAATATAAGAAACGCACAGTGTAGTACATAGTATATGAGTGAGTTGCACTGAAAAACTTAGAATATAAGAAACGCACAGTGTAGTACATAGTATATGAGTGAGTTGCACTGAAAAACTTAGAATATAAGAAACGCACAGTGTAGTACATAGTATATGAGTGAGTTGCACTGAAAAACTTAGAATATAAGAAACGCACAGTGTAGTACATAGTATATGAGTGAGTTGCACTGAAAAACTTAGAATATAAGAAACGCACAGTGTAGTACATAGTATATGAGTGAGTTGCACTGAAAAACTTAGAATATAAGAAACGCACAGTGTAGTACATAGTATATGAGTGAGTTGCACTGAAAAACTTAGAATATAAGAAACGCACAGTGTAGTAAATAGTATATGAGTGAGTTGCACTGAAAAACTTAGAATATAAGAAACGCACAGTGTAGTACATAGTATATGAGTGAGTTGCGATGAAAAACTTAGAATATAAGAAACGCACAGTGTAGTACATAGTATATGAGTGAGTTGCACTGAAAAACTTAGAATATAAGAAACGCACAGTGTAGTACATAGTATATGAGTCAGTTGCACTGAAAAACTTAGAATTTAAGAAACACACAGTGTAGTACATAATATATGAGTGAGTTGCACTGAAAAACTTAGAATATAAGAAACGCACAGTGTAGTACATAGTATATGAGTGAGTTGCACTGAAAAACTTAGAATATAAGAAACGCACAGTGTAGTACATAGTATATGAGTGAGTTGCACTGAAAAACTTAGAATATAAGAAACGCACAGTGTAGTACATAGTATATGAGTGAGTTGCACTGAAAAACTTAGAATATAAGAAACGCACAGTGTAGTACATAGTATATGAGTGAGTTGCACTGAAAAACTTAGAATATAAGAAACGCACAGTGTAGTACATAGTATATGAGTGAGTTGCACTGAAAAACTTAGAATATAAGAAACGCACAGTGTAGTACATAGTATATGAGTGAGTTGCACTGAAAAACTTAGAATATAAGAAACGCACAGTGTAGTACATAGTATATGAGTGAGTTGCACTGAAAAACTTAGAATATAAGAAACACACAGTGTAGTACATAGTATATGAGTGAGTTGCACTGAAAAACTTAGAATTTACTGAAAAACCCGCATTACACGAAATGCACAGTGTAGTACATAGTATATGAGTGAGTTGCACTGAAAAACTTAGAATATAATAAACGCACAGTGTAGTACATAGTATATGAGTGAGTTGCACTGAAAAACTTAGAATATAAGAAACGCACAGTGTAGTACATAGTATATGAGTGAGTTGCACTGAAAAATTTAGAATATAAGAAACGCACAGTGTAGTACATAGTATATGAGTGAGTTGCACTGAAAAACTTAGAATTTAGAGAAACGCACAGTGTAGTACATAGTATATGAGTGAGTTGCACTGAAAAACTTAGAATATAAGAAACGCACAGTGTAGTACATAGTATATGAGTGAGTTGCACTGAAAAACTTAGAATATAAGAAACGCACAGTGTAGTACATAGTATATGAGTGAGTTGCACTGAAAAATTTAGAATATAAGAAACGCACAGTGTAGTACATAGTATATGAGTGAGTTGCACTGAAAAACTTAGAATTTAGAGAAACGCACAGTGTAGTACATAGTATATGAGTGAGTTGCACTGAAAAACTTAGAATATAAGAAACGCACAGTGTAGTACATAGTATATGAGTGAGTTGCACTGAAAAACTTAGAATATAAGAAACGTATGAGTGAGTTGCACTGAAAAACTTAGAATTTAAGAAACGCACAGTGTAGTACATAGTATATGAGTGAGTTGCACTGAAACACTTAGAATTTACCTAAAAACCCGCATTACACGAAATGCACAGTGTAGTACATAGTATATGAGTGAGTTGCATTGAAAAACTTAGAATATAAGAAACGCACAGTGTAGTACATAGTATATGAGTGAGTTGCACTGAAAAACTTAGAATATAAGAAACGCACAGTGTAGTACATAGTATATGAGTGAGTTGCACTGAAAAACTTAGAATATAAGAAACGCACAGTGTAGTACATAGTATATGAGTGAGTTGCACTGAAAAACTTAGAATATAAGAAACGCACAGTGTAGTACATAGTATATGAGTGAGTTGCACTGAAAAACTTAGAATATAAGAAACGAACAGTGTAGTACATAGTATATGAGTGAGTTGCACTGAAAAACTTAGAATATAAGAAACGCACAGTGTAGTACATAGTATATGAGTGAGTTGCACTGAAAAACTTAGAATATAAGAAACGCACAGTGTAGTACATAGTATATGAGTGAGTTGCACTGAAAAACTTAGAATATAAGAAACGCACAGTGTAGTAAATAGTATATGAGTGAGTTGCACTGAAAAACTTAGAATATAAGAAACGCACAGTGTAGTACATAGTATATGAGTGAGTTGCGATGAAAAACTTAGAATATAAGAAACGCACAGTGTAGTACATAGTATATGAGTGAGTTGCACTGAAAAACTTAGAATATAAGAAACGCACAGTGTAGTACATAGTATATGAGTGAGTTGCACTGAAAAACTTAGAATTTAAGAAACGCACAGTGTAGTACATAATATATGAGTGAGTTGCACTGAAAAACTTAGAATATAAGAAACGCACAGTGTAGTACATAGTATATGAGTGAGTTGCACTGAAAAACTTAGAATATAAGAAACGCACAGTGTAGTACATAGTATATGAGTGAGTTGCACTGAAAAACTTAGAATATAAGAAACGCACAGTGTAGTACATAGTATATGAGTGAGTTGCACTGAAAAACTTAGAATATAAGAAACGCACAGTGTAGTACATAGTATATGAGTGAGTTGCACTGAAAAACTTAGAATATAAGAAACGCACAGTGTAGTACATAGTATATGAGTGAGTTGCACTGAAAAACTTAGAATATAAGAAACGCACAGTGTAGTACATAGTATATGAGTGAGTTGCACTGAAAAACTTAGAATATAAGAAACGCACAGTGTAGTACATAGTATATGAGTGAGTTGCACTGAAAAACTTAGAATATAAGAAACGCACAGTGTAGTACATAGTATATGAGTGAGTTGCACTGAAAAACTTAGAATATAAGAAACACACAGTGTAGTACATAGTATATGAGTGAGTTGCACTGAAAAACTTAGAATTTACTGAAAAACCCGCATTACACGAAATGCACAGTGTAGTAAATAGTATATGAGTGAGTTGCACTGAAAAACTTAGAATATAATAAACGCACAGTGTAGTACATAGTATATGAGTGAGTTGCACTGAAAAACTTAGAATATAAGAAACGCACAGTGTAGTACATAGTATATGAGTGAGTTGCACTGAAAAATTTAGAATATAAGAAACGCACAGTGTAGTACATAGTATATGAGTGAGTTGCACTGAAAAACTTAGAATTTAGAGAAACGCACAGTGTAGTACATAGTATATGAGTGAGTTGCACTGAAAAACTTAGAATATAAGAAACGCACAGTGTAGTACATAGTATATGAGTGAGTTGCACTGAAAAACTTAGAATATAAGAAACGTATGAGTGAGTTGCACTGAAAAACTTAGAATTTAAGAAACGCACAGTGTAGTACATAGTATATGAGTGAGTTGCACTGAAAAACTTAGAATATAAGAAACGCACAGTGTAGTACATAGTATATGAGTGAGTTGCACTGAAAAACTTAGAATATAAGAAACGCACAGTGTAGTACATAGTATATGAGTGAGTTGCACTGAAAAACTTAGAATATAAGAAACGCACAGTGTAGTACATAGTATATGAGTGAGTTGCACTGAAAAACTTAGAATATAAGAAACGCACAGTGTAGTACATAGTATATGAGTGAGTTGCACTGAAAAACTTAGAATATAAAAAACGCACAGTGTAGTACATAGTATATGAGTGAGTTGCGATGAAAAACTTAGAATATAAGAAACGCACAGTGTAGTACATAGTATATGAGTGAGTTGCACTGAAAAACTTAGAATTTAAGAAACGCACAGTGTAGTACATAATATATGAGTGAGTTGCACTGAAAAACTTAGAATATAAGAAACGCACAGTGTAGTACATAGTATATGAGTGAGTTGCACTGAAAAACTTAGAATATAAGAAACGCACAGTGTAGTACATAGTATATGAGTGAGTTGCACTGAAAAACTTAGAATATAAGAAACGCACAGTGTAGTACATAGTATATGAGTGAGTTGCACTGAAAAACTTAGAATATAAGAAACGCACAGTGTAGTACATAGTATATGAGTGAGTTGCACTGAAAAACTTAGAATATAAGAAACGCACAGTGTAGTACATAGTATATGAGTGAGTTGCACTGAAAAACTTAGAATATAAGAAACGCACAGTGTAGTACATAGTATATGAGTGAGTTGCACTGAAAAACTTAGAATATAAGAAACGCACAGTGTAGTACATAGTATATGAGTGAGTTGCACTGAAAAACTTAGAATTTAAGAAACGCACAGTGTAGTACATAGTATATGAGTGAGTTGCACTGAAAAACTTAGAATATAAGAAACGCACAGTGTAGTACATAGTATATGAGTGAGTTGCACTGAAAAACTTAGAATATAAGAAACGAACAGTGTAGTACATAGTATATGAGTGAGTTGCACTGAAAAACTTAGAATATAAGAAACGCACAGTGTAGTACATAGTATATGAGTGAGTTGCACTGAAAAACTTAGAATATAAGAAACGCACAGTGTAGTACATAGTATATGAGTGAGTTGCACTGAAAAACTTAGAATATAAGAAACGCACAGTGTAGTAAATAGTATATGAGTGAGTTGCACTGAAAAACTTAGAATATAAGAAACGCACAGTGTAGTACATAGTATATGAGTGAGTTGCGATGAAAAACTTAGAATATAAGAAACGCACAGTGTAGTACATAGTATATGAGTGAGTTGCACTGAAAAACTTAGAATATAAGAAACGCACAGTGTAGTACATAGTATATGAGTGAGTTGCACTGAAAAACTTAGAATTTAAGAAACGCACAGTGTAGTACATAATATATGAGTGAGTTGCACTGAAAAACTTAGAATATAAGAAACGCACAGTGTAGTACATAGTATATGAGTGAGTTGCACTGAAAAACTTAGAATATAAGAAACGCACAGTGTAGTACATAGTATATGAGTGAGTTGCACTGAAAAACTTAGAATATAAGAAACGCACAGTGTAGTACATAGTATATGAGTGAGTTGCACTGAAAAACTTAGAATATAAGAAACGCACAGTGTAGTACATAGTATATGAGTGAGTTGCACTGAAAAACTTAGAATATAAGAAACGCACAGTGTAGTACATAGTATATGAGTGAGTTGCACTGAAAAACTTAGAATATAAGAAACGCACAGTGTAGTACATAGTATATGAGTGAGTTGCACTGAAAAACTTAGAATATAAGAAACGCACAGTGTAGTACATAGTATATGAGTGAGTTGCACTGAAAAACTTAGAATATAAGAAACGCACAGTGTAGTACATAGTATATGAGTGAGTTGCACTGAAAAACTTAGAATATAAGAAACACACAGTGTAGTACATAGTATATGAGTGAGTTGCACTGAAAAACTTAGAATTTACTGAAAAACCCGCATTACACGAAATGCACAGTGTAGTAAATAGTATATGAGTGAGTTGCACTGAAAAACTTAGAATATAATAAACGCACAGTGTAGTACATAGTATATGAGTGAGTTGCACTGAAAAACTTAGAATATAAGAAACGCACAGTGTAGTACATAGTATATGAGTGAGTTGCACTGAAAAATTTAGAATATAAGAAACGCACAGTGTAGTACATAGTATATGAGTGAGTTGCACTGAAAAACTTAGAATTTAGAGAAACGCACAGTGTAGTACATAGTATATGAGTGAGTTGCACTGAAAAACTTAGAATATAAGAAACGCACAGTGTAGTACATAGTATATGAGTGAGTTGCACTGAAAAACTTAGAATATAAGAAACGTATGAGTGAGTTGCACTGAAAAACTTAGAATTTAAGAAACGCACAGTGTAGTACATAGTATATGAGTGAGTTGCACTGAAAAACTTAGAATATAAGAAACGCACAGTGTAGTACATAGTATATGAGTGAGTTGCACTGAAAAACTTAGAATATAAGAAACGCACAGTGTAGTACATAGTATATGAGTGAGTTGCACTGAAAAACTTAGAATATAAGAAACGCACAGTGTAGTACATAGTATATGAGTGAGTTGCACTGAAAAACTTAGAATATAAGAAACGCACAGTGTAGTACATAGTATATGAGTGAGTTGCACTGAAAAACTTAGAATATAAAAAACGCACAGTGTAGTACATAGTATATGAGTGAGTTGCGATGAAAAACTTAGAATATAAGAAACGCACAGTGTAGTACATAGTATATGAGTGAGTTGCACTGAAAAACTTAGAATTTAAGAAACGCACAGTGTAGTACATAATATATGAGTGAGTTGCACTGAAAAACTTAGAATATAAGAAACGCACAGTGTAGTACATAGTATATGAGTGAGTTGCACTGAAAAACTTAGAATATAAGAAACGCACAGTGTAGTACATAGTATATGAGTGAGTTGCACTGAAAAACTTAGAATATAAGAAACGCACAGTGTAGTACATAGTATATGAGTGAGTTGCACTGAAAAACTTAGAATATAAGAAACGCACAGTGTAGTACATAGTATATGAGTGAGTTGCACTGAAAAACTTAGAATATAAGAAACGCACAGTGTAGTACATAGTATATGAGTGAGTTGCACTGAAAAACTTAGAATTTAAGAAACGCACAGTGTAGTACATAGTATATGAGTGAGTTGCACTGAAAAACTTAGAATATAAGAAACACACAGTGTAGTACAAAGTATATGAGTGAGTTGCACTGAAAAACTTAGAATATAAGAAACGCACAGTGTAGTACATAGTATATGAGTGAGTTGCACTGAAAAACTTAGAATATAAGAAACACACAGTGTAGTACATAGTATATGAGTGAGTTGCACTGAAAAACTTAGAATTTACTGAAAAACCCGCATTACACGAAATGCACAGTGTAGTACATAGTATATGAGTGAGTTGCACTGAAAAACTTAGAATATAATAAACGCACAGTGTAGTACATAGTATATGAGTGAGTTGCACTGAAAAACTTAGAATATAAGAAACGCACAGTGTAGTACATAGTATATGAGTGAGTTGCACTGAAAAATTTAGAATATAAGAAACGCACAGTGTAGTACATAGTATATGAGTGAGTTGCACTGAAAAACTTAGAATTTAGAGAAACGCACAGTGTAGTACATAGTATATGAGTGAGTTGCACTGAAAAACTTAGAATATAAGAAACGCACAGTGTAGTACATAGTATATGAGTGAGTTGCACTGAAAAACTTAGAATATAAGAAACGTATGAGTGAGTTGCACTGAAAAACTTAGAATTTAAAAAACGCACAGTGTAGTACATAGTATATGAGTGAGTTGCACTGAAAAACTTAGAATTTACCTAAAAACCCGCATTACACGAAATGCACAGTGTAGTACATAGTATATGAGTGAGTTGCACTGAAAAACTTAGAATATAAGAAACGCACAGTGTAGTACATAGTATATGAGTGAGTTGCACTGAAAAACTTAGAATATAAGAAACGCACAGTGTAGTACATAGTATATGAGTGAGTTGCACTGAAAAACTTAGAATATAAGAAACGCACAGTGTAGTACATAGTATATGAGTGAGTTGCACTGAAAAACTTAGAATATAAGAAACGCACAGTGTAGTACATAGTATATGAGTGAGTTGCACTGAAAAACTTAGAATATAAGAAACGCACAGTGTAGTACATAGTATATGAGTGAGTTGCACTGAAAAACTTAGAATATAAGAAACGCACAGTGTAGTACATAGTATATGAGTGAGTTGCACTGAAAAACTTAGAATATAAGAAACGCACAGTGTAGTACATAGTATATGAGTGAGTTGCACTGAAAAACTTAGAATATAAGAAACGCACAGTGTAGTACATAGTATATGAGTGAGTTGCACTGAAAAACATAGAATATAAGAAACGCACATTGTAGTACATAGTATATGAGTGAGTTGCACGGAAAAACCTAGAATTTAAGAAACGCACAGTGTAGTACATAGTATATGAGTGAGTTGCACTGAAAAACTTAGAATTTAAGAAACGCACAGTGTAGTACATAGTATATGAGTGAGTTGCACTGAAAAACTTAGAATATAAGAAACGCACAGTGTAGTACATAGTATATGAGTGAGTTGCACTGAAAAACTTAGAATAAGAAACGCACAGTGTAGTAAATAGTATATGAGTGAGTTGCACTGAAAAACTTAGAATATAAGAAACGCACAGTGTAGTACATAGTATATGAGTGAGTTGCGATGAAAAACTTAGAATATAAGAAACGCACAGTGTAGTACATAGTATATGAGTGAGTTGCACTGAAAAACTTAGAATATAAGAAACGCACAGTGTAGTACATAGTATATGAGTGAGTTGCACTGAAAAACTTAGAATATAAGAAACGCACAGTGTAGTACATAGTATATGAGTGAGTTGCACTGAAAAACTTAGAATATAAGAAACGCACAGTGTAGTACATAGTATATGAGTGAGTTGCACTGAAAAACTTAGAATATAAGAAACGCACAGTGTAGTACATAGTATATGAGTGAGTTGCACTGAAAAACTTAGAATTTAGAGAAACGCACAGTGTAGTACATAGTATATGAGTGAGTTGCACTGAAAAACTTAGAATATAAGAAACGCACAGTGTAGTACATAGTATATGAGTGAGTTGCACTGAAAAACTTAGAATATAAGAAACGTATGAGTGAGTTGCACTGAAAAACTTAGAATTTAAGAAACGCACAGTGTAGTACATAGTATATGAGTGAGTTGCACTGAAAAACTTAGAATTTACCTAAAAACCCGCATTACACGAAATGCACAGTGTAGTACATAGTATATGAGTGAGTTGCACTGAAAAACTTAGAATATAAGAAACGCACAGTGTAGTACATAGTATATGAGTGAGTTGCACTGAAAAACTTAGAATATAAGAAACGCACAGTGTAGTACATAGTATATGAGTGAGTTGCACTGAAAAACTTAGAATATAAGAAACGCACAGTGTAGTACATAGTATATGAGTGAGTTGCACTGAAAAACTTAGAATATAAGAAACGCACAGTGTAGTACATAGTATATGAGTGAGTTGCACTGAAAAACTTAGAATATAAAAAACGCACAGTGTAGTACATAGTATATGAGTGAGTTGCGATGAAAAACTTAGAATATAAGAAACGCACAGTGTAGTACATAGTATATGAGTGAGTTGCACTGAAAAACTTAGAATTTAAGAAACGCACAGTGTAGTACATAATATATGAGTGAGTTGCACTGAAAAACTTAGAATATAAGAAACGCACAGTGTAGTACATAGTATATGAGTGAGTTGCACTGAAAAACTTAGAATATAAGAAACGCACAGTGTAGTACATAGTATATGAGTGAGTTGCACTGAAAAACTTAGAATATAAGAAACGCACAGTGTAGTACATAGTATATGAGTGAGTTGCACTGAAAAACTTAGAATTTAAGAAACGCACAGTGTAGTACATAGTATATGAGTGAGTTGCACTGAAAAACTTAGAATATAAGAAACACACAGTGTAGTACAAAGTATATGAGTGAGTTGCACTGAAAAACTTAGAATATAAGAAACGCACAGTGTAGTACATAGTATATGAGTGAGTTGCACTGAAAAACTTAGAATATAAGAAACACACAGTGTAGTACATAGTATATGAGTGAGTTGCACTGAAAAACTTAGAATTTACTGAAAAACCCGCATTACACGAAATGCACAGTGTAGTACATAGTATATGAGTGAGTTGCACTGAAAAACTTAGAATATAATAAACGCACAGTGTAGTACATAGTATATGAGTGAGTTGCACTGAAAAACTTAGAATATAAGAAACGCACAGTGTAGTACATAGTATATGAGTGAGTTGCACTGAAAAATTTAGAATATAAGAAACGCACAGTGTAGTACATAGTATATGAGTGAGTTGCACTGAAAAACTTAGAATTTAGAGAAACGCACAGTGTAGTACATAGTATATGAGTGAGTTGCACTGAAAAACTTAGAATATAAGAAACGCACAGTGTAGTACATAGTATATGAGTGAGTTGCGATGAAAAACTTAGAATATAAGAAACGCACAGTGTAGTACATAGTATATGAGTGAGTTGCACTGAAAAACTTAGAATATAAGAAACGCACAGTGTAGTACATAGTATATGAGTGAGTTGCACTGAAAAACTTAGAATATAAGAAACGCACAGTGTAGTACATAGTATATGAGTGAGTTGCACTGAAAAACTTAGAATATAAGAAACGCACAGTGTAGTACATAGTATATGAGTGAGTTGCACTGAAAAACTTAGAATATAAGAAACGCACAGTGTATTACATAGTATATGAGTGAGTTGCACTGAAAAACTTAGAATATAAGAAACGCACAGTGTAGTACATAGTATATGAGTGAGTTGCACTGAAAAACTTAGAATATAAGAAACGCACAGTGTAGTACATAGTATATGAGTGAGTTGCACTGAAAAACTTAGAATTTACTGAAAAACCGGCATTACACGAAATGCACAGTGTAGTACATAGTATATGAGTGAGTTGCACTGAAAAACTTAGAATATAAGAAACGCACAGTGTAGTACATAGTATATGAGTGAGTTGCACTGAAAAACTTAGAATATAAGAAACGTATGAGTGAGTTGCACTGAAAAACTTAGAATTTAAGAAACGCACAGTGTAGTACATAGTATATGAGTGAGTTGCACTGAAAAACTTAGAATTTACTGAAAAACCCGCATTACACGAAATGCACAGTGTAGTACATAGTATATGAGTGAGTTGCACTGAAAAACTTAGAATATAAGAAACGCACAGTGTAGTACATAGTATATGAGTGAGTTGCACTGAAAAACTTAGAATATAAGAAACGCACAGTGTAGTACATAGTATATGAGTGAGTTGCACTGAAAAACTTAGAATATAAGAAACGCACAGTGTAGTAAATAGTATATGAGTGAGTTGCACTGAAAAACTTAGAATATAAGAAACGCACAGTGTAGTACATAGTATATGAGTGAGTTGCACTGAAAAACTTAGAATATAAGAAACGCACAGTGTAGTACATAGTATATGAGTGAGTTGCACTGAAAAACTTAGAATATAAGAAACGCACATTGTAGTACATAGTATATGAGTGAGTTGCACGGAAAAACCTAGAATTTAAGAAACGCACAGTGTAGTACATAGTATATGAGTGAGTTGCACTGAAAAACCTAGAATTTAAGAAACGCACAGTGTAGTACATAGTATATGAGTGAGTTGCACTGAAAAACTTAGAATATAAGAAACGCACAGTGTAGTACATAGTATATGAGTGAGTTGCACTGAAAAACTTAGAATATAAGAAACGCACAGTGTAGTAAATAGTATATGGGTGAGTTGCACTGAAAATTAGAATATAAGAAACGCACAGTGTAGTACATAGTATATGAGTGAGTTGCGATGAAAAACTTAGAATATAAGAAACGCACAGTGTAGTACATAGTATATGAGTGAGTTGCACTGAAAAACTTAGAATATAAGAAACGCACAGTGTAGTACATAGTATATGAGTGAGTTGCACTGAAAAACTTAGAATTTAAGAAACGCACAGTGTAGTACATAGTATATGAGTGAGTTGCACTGAAAAACTTAGAATATAAGAAACGCACAGTGTAGTACATAGTATATGAGTGAGTTGCACTGAAAAACTTAGAATATAAGAAACGCACATTGTAGTACATAGTATATGAGTGAGTTGCACTGAAAAACTTAGAATATAAGAAACGCACAGTGTAGTACATAGTATATGAGTGAGTTGCACTGAAAAACTTAGAATATAAGAAACGCACAGGGTAGTACATAGTATATGAGTGAGTTGCACTGAAAAACTTAGAATATAAGAAACGCACAGTGTAGTACATAGTATATGAGTGAGTTGCACTGAAAAACTTAGAATATAAGAAACGCACAGTGTAGTACATAGTATATGAGTGAGTTGCACTGAAAAACTTAGAATATAAGAAACGCACAGTGTAGTACATAGTATATGAGTGAGTTGCACTGAAAAACTTAGAATTTAAGAAACGCACAGTGTAGTACATAGTATATGAGTGAGTTGCACTGAAAAACTTAGAATATAAGAAAAGCACAGTGTAGTACAAAGTATATGAGTGAGTTGCACTGAAAAACTTAGAATATAAGAAACGCACAGTGTAGTACATAGTATATGAGTGAGTTGCACTGAAAAACTTAGAATATAAGAAACACACAGTGTAGTACATAGTATATGAGTGAGTTGCACTGAAAAACTTAGAATTTACTGAAAAACCCGCATTACACGAAATGCACAGTGTAGTACATAGTATATGAGTGAGTTGCACTGAAAAACTTAGAATATAAGAAACGCACAGTGTAGTACATAGTATATGAGTGAGTTGCACTGAAAAACTTAGAATATAAGAAACGCACAGTGTAGTACATAGTATATGAGTGAGTTGCACTGAAAAACTTAGAATATAAGAAACGCACAGTGTAGTACATAGTATATGAGTGAGTTGCACTGAAAAACTTAGAATATAAGAAACGCACAGTGTAGTACATAGTATATGAGTGAGTTGCACTGAAAAACTTAGAATATAAGAAACGCACAGTGTAGTACATAGTATATGAGTGAGTTGCACTGAAAAACTTAGAATATAAGAAACGCACAGTGTAGTACATAGTATATGAGTGAGTTGCACTGAAAAATTTAGAATATAAGAAACGCACAGTGTAGTACATAGTATATGAGTGAGTTGCACTGAAAAACTTAGAATTTAGAGAAACGCACAGTGTAGTACATAGTATATGAGTGAGTTGCACTGAAAAACTTAGAATATAATAAACGCACAGTGTAGTACATAGTATATGAGTGAGTTGCACTGAAAAACTTAGAATATAAAAAACGCACAGTGTAGTACATAGTATATGAGTGAGTTGCGATGAAAAACTTAGAATATAAGAAACGCACAGTGTAGTACATAGTATATGAGTGAGTTGCACTGAAAAACTTAGAATATAAGAAACGCACAGTGTAGTACATAGTATATGAGTGAGTTGCACTGAAAAACTTAGAATATAAGAAACGCACAGTGTAGTACATAGTATATGAGTGAGTTGCACTGAAAAACTTAGAATATAAGAAACGCACAGTGTAGTACATAGTATATGAGTGAGTTGCACTGAAAAACTTAGAATATAAGAAACGCACATTGTAGTACATAGTATATGAGTGAGTTGCACGGAAAAACCTAGAATTTAAGAAACGCACAGTGTAGTACATAGTATATGAGTGAGTTGCACTGAAAAACTTAGAATTTAAGAAACGCACAGTGTAGTACATAGTATATGAGTGAGTTGCACTGAAAAACTTAGAATATAAGAAACGCACAGTGTAGTACATAGTATATGAGTGAGTTGCACTGAAAAACTTAGAATATAAGAAACGCACAGTGTAGTAAATAGTATATGAGTGAGTTGCACTGAAAAACTTAGAATATAAGAAACGCACAGTGTAGTACATAGTATATGAGTGAGTTGCGATGAAAAACTTAGAATATAAGAAACGCACAGTGTAGTACATAGTATATGAGTGAGTTGCACTGAAAAACTTAGAATATAAGAAACGCACAGTGTAGTACATAGTATATGAGTGAGTTGCACTGAAAAAGTTAGAATTTAAGAAACGCACAGTGTAGTACATAGTATATGAGTGAGTTGCACTGAAAAACTTAGAATATAAGAAACGCACAGTGTAGTACAGAGTATATGAGTGAGTTGCACTGAAAAACTTAGAATATAAGAAACGCACAGTGTAGTACATAGTATATGAGTGAGTTGCACTGAAAAACTTAGAATATAAGAAACGCACAGTGTAGTACATAGTATATGAGTGAGTTGCACTGAAAAACTTAGAATATAAGAAACGCACAGTGTAGTACAAAGTATATGAGTGAGTTGCACTGAAAAACTTAGAATATAAGAAACGCACAGTGTAGTACATATTATATGAGTGAGTTGCACTGAAAAACTTAGAATATAAGAAACACACAGTGTAGTACATAGTATATGAGTGAGTTGCACTGAAAAACTTAGAATTTACTGAAAAACCCGCATTACACGAAATGCACAGTGTAGTACATAGTATATGAGTGAGTTGCACTGAAAAACTTAGAATATAAGAAACGCACAGTGTAGTACATAGTATATGAGTGAGTTGCACTCAAAAACTTAGAATATAAGAAACGCACAGTGTAGTACATAGTATATGAGTGAGTTGCACTGAAAAACTTAGAATATAAGAAACGCACAGTGTAGTACATAGTATATGAGTGAGTTGCACTGAAAAACTTAGAATATAAGAAACGCACAGTGTAGTACATAGTATATGAGTGAGTTGCACTGAAAAACTTAGAATATAAGAAACGCACAGTGTAGTACATAGTATATGAGTGAGTTGCACTGAAAAACTTAGAATATAAGAAACGCACAGTGTAGTACATAGTATATGAGTGAGTTGCACTGAAAAATTTAGAATATAAGAAACGCACAGTGTAGTACATAGTATATGAGTGAGTTGCACTGAAAAACTTAGAATTTAGAGAAACGCACAGTGTAGTACATAGTATATGAGTGAGTTGCACTGAAAAACTTAGAATATAATAAACGCACAGTGTAGTACATAGTATATGAGTGAGTTGCACTGAAAAACTTAGAATATAAGAAACGCACAGTGTAGTACATAGTATATGAGTGAGTTGCACTGAAAAATTTAGAATATAAGAAACGCACAGTGTAGTACATAGTATATGAGTGAGTTGCACTGAAAAACTTAGAATTTAGAAAAACGCACAGTGTAGTACATAGTATATGAGTGAGTTGCACTGAAAAACTTAGAATATCAGAAACGCACAGTGTAGTACATAGTATATGAGTGAGTTGCACTGAAAAACTTAGAATTTATGAAACGCACAGTGTAGTACATAGTATATGAGTGAGTTGCACTGAAAAACTTAGAATATAAGAAACGCACAGTGTAGTACAAAGTATATGAGTGAGTTGCACTGAAAAACTTAGAATATAAGAAACGCACAGTGTAGTAAATAGTATATGAGTGAGTTGCACTGAAAAACTTAGAATATAAGAAACGCACAGTGTAGTACATAGTATATGAGTGAGTTGCGATGAAAAACTTAGAATATAAGAAACGCACAGTGTAGTACATAGTATATGAGTGAGTTGCACTGAAAAACTTAGAATATAAGAAACGCACAGTGTAGTACATAGTATATGAGTGAGTTGCACTGAAAAAGTTAGAATTTAAGAAACGCACAGTGTAGTACATAGTATATGAGTGAGTTGCACTGAAAAACTTAGAATATAAGAAACGCACAGTGTAGTACAGAGTATATGAGTGAGTTGCACTGAAAAACTTAGAATATAAGAAACGCACAGTGTAGTACATAGTATATGAGTGAGTTGCACTGAAAAACTTAGAATATAAGAAACGCACAGTGTAGTACATAGTATATGAGTGAGTTGCACTGAAAAACTTAGAATATAAGAAACGCACAGTGTAGTACAAAGTATATGAGTGAGTTGCACTGAAAAACTTAGAATATAAGAAACGCACAGTGTAGTACATATTATATGAGTGAGTTGCACTGAAAAACTTAGAATATAAGAAACACACAGTGTAGTACATAGTATATGAGTGAGTTGCACTGAAAAACTTAGAATTTACTGAAAAACCCGCATTACACGAAATGCACAGTGTAGTACATAGTATATGAGTGAGTTGCACTGAAAAACTTAGAATATAAGAAACGCACAGTGTAGTACATAGTATATGAGTGAGTTGCACTGAAAAACTTAGAATATAAGAAACGCACAGTGTAGTACATAGTATATGAGTGAGTTGCACTGAAAAACTTAGAATATAAGAAACGCACAGTGTAGTACATAGTATATGAGTGAGTTGCACTGAAAAACTTAGAATATAAGAAACGCACAGTGTAGTACATAGTATATGAGTGAGTTGCACTGAAAAACTTAGAATATAAGAAACGCACAGTGTAGTACATAGTATATGAGTGAGTTGCACTGAAAAATTTAGAATATAAGAAACGCACAGTGTAGTACATAGTATATGAGTGAGTTGCACTGAAAAACTTAGAATTTAGAGAAACGCACAGTGTAGTACATAGTATATGAGTGAGTTGCACTGAAAAACTTAGAATATAATAAACGCACAGTGTAGTACATAGTATATGAGTGAGTTGCACTGAAAAACTTAGAATATAAGAAACGCACAGTGTAGTACATAGTATATGAGTGAGTTGCATTGAAAAATTTAGAATATAAGAAACGCACAGTGTAGTAAATAGTATATGAGTGAGTTGCACTGAAAAACTTAGAATTTAGAGAAACGCACAGTGTAGTACATAGTATATGAGTGAGTTGCACTGAAAAACTTAGAATATAAGAAACGCACAGTGTAGTACATAGTATATGAGTGAGTTGCACTGAAAAACTTAGAATATAAGAAACGTATGAGTGAGTTGCACTGAAAAACTTAGAATTTAAGAAACGCACAGTGTAGTACATAGTATATGAGTGAGTTGCACTGAAACACTTAGAATTTACCTAAAAACCCGCATTACACGAAATGCACAGTGTAGTACATAGTATATGAGTGAGTTGCATTGAAAAACTTAGAATATAAGAAACGCACAGTGTAGTACATAGTATATGAGTGAGTTGCACTGAAAAACTTAGAATATAAGAAACGCACAGTGTAGTACATAGTATATGAGTGAGTTGCACTGAAAAACTTAGAATATAAGAAACGCACAGTGTAGTACATAGTATATGAGTGAGTTGCACTGAAAAACTTAGAATATAAGAAACGCACAGTGTAGTACATAGTATATGAGTGAGTTGCACTGAAAAACTTAGAATATAAGAAACGCACAGTGTAGTACATAGTATATGAGTGAGTTGCACTGAAAAACTTAGAATATAAGAAACGCACAGTGTAGTACATAGTATATGAGTGAGTTGCACTGAAAAACTTAGAATATAAGAAACGCACAGTGTAGTAAATAGTATATGAGTGAGTTGCACTGAAAAACTTAGAATATAAGAAACGCACAGTGTAGTACATAGTATATGAGTGAGTTGCGATGAAAAACTTAGAATATAAGAAACGCACAGTGTAGTACATAGTATATGAGTGAGTTGCACTGAAAAACTTAGAATATAAGAAACGCACAGTGTAGTACATAGTATATGAGTGAGTTGCACTGAAAAACTTAGAATTTAAGAAACGCACAGTGTAGTACATAGTATATGAGTGATTTGCTTGAAAAACTTAGAATATAAGAAACGCACAGTGTAGTACATAGTATATGAGTGAGTTGCACTGAAAAACTTAGAATATAAGAAACGCACAGTGTAGTACATAGTATATGAGTGAGTTGCACTGAAAAACTTAGAATATAAGAAACGCACAGTGTAGTACATAGTATATGAGTGAGTTGCACTGAAAAACTTAGAATATAAGAAACGCACAGTGTAGTACATAGTATATGAGTGAGTTGCACTGAAAAACTTAGAATATAAGAAACGCACAGTGTAGTACATAGTATATGAGTGAGTTGCACTGAAAAACTTAGAATATAAGAAACGCACAGTGTAGTACATAGTATATGAGTGAGTTGCACTGAAAAACTTAGAATATAAGAAACGCACAGTGTAGTACATAGTATATGAGTGAGTTGCACTGAAAAACTTAGAATATAAGAAACGCACAGTGTAGTACATAGTATATGAGTGAGTTGCACTGAAAAACTTAGAATATAAGAAACACACAGTGTAGTACATAGTATATGAGTGAGTTGCACTGAAAAACTTAGAATTTACTGAAAAACCCGCATTACACGAAATGCACAGTGTAGTACATAGTATATGAGTGAGTTGCACTGAAAAACTTAGAATATAATAAACGCACAGTGTAGTACATAGTATATGAGTGAGTTGCACTGAAAAACTTAGAATATAAGAAACGCACAGTGTAGTACATAGTATATGAGTGAGTTGCACTGAAAAATTTAGAATATAAGAAACGCACAGTGTAGTACATAGTATATGAGTGAGTTGCACTGAAAAATTTAGAATTTAGAGAAACGCACAGTGTAGTACATAGTATATGAGTGAGTTGCACTGAAAAACTTAGAATATAAGAAACGCACAGTGTAGTACATAGTATATGAGTGAGTTGCACTGAAAAACTTAGAATATAAGAAACGCACAGTGTAGTACATAGTATATGAGTGAGTTGCACTGAAAAATTTAGAATATAAGAAACGCACAGTGTAGTACATAGTATATGAGTGAGTTGCACTGAAAAACTTAGAATTTAGAGAAACGCACAGTGTAGTACATAGTATATGAGTGAGTTGCACTGAAAAACTTAGAATATAATAAACGCACAGTGTAGTACATAGTATATGAGTGAGTTGCACTGAAAAACTTAGAATATAAGAAACGCACAGTGTAGTACATAGTATATGAGTGAGTTGCACTGAAAAATTTAGAATATAAGAAACGCACAGTGTAGTACATAGTATATGAGTGAGTTGCACTGAAAAACTTAGAATTTAGAGAAACGCACAGTGTAGTACATAGTATATGAGTGAGTTGCACTGAAAAACTTAGAATATAAGAAACGCACAGTGTAGTACATAGTATATGAGTGAGTTGCACTGAAAAACTTAGAATATAAGAAACGTATGAGTGAGTTGCACTGAAAAACTTAGAATTTAAGAAACGCACAGTGTAGTACATAGTATATGAGTGAGTTGCACTGAAACACTTAGAATTTACCTAAAAACCCGCATTACACGAAATGCACAGTGTAGTACATAGTATATGAGTGAGTTGCATTGAAAAACTTAGAATATAAGAAACGCACAGTGTAGTACATAGTATATGAGTGAGTTGCACTGAAAAACTTAGAATATAAGAAACGCACAGTGTAGTACATAGTATATGAGTGAGTTGCACTGAAAAACTTAGAATATAAGAAACGCACAGTGTAGTACATAGTATATGAGTGAGTTGCACTGAAAAACTTAGAATATAAGAAACGCACAGTGTAGTACATAGTATATGAGTGAGTTGCACTGAAAAACTTAGAATATAAGAAACGAACAGTGTAGTACATAGTATATGAGTGAGTTGCACTGAAAAACTTAGAATATAAGAAACGCACAGTGTAGTACATAGTATATGAGTGAGTTGCACTGAAAAACTTAGAATATAAGAAACGCACAGTGTAGTACATAGTATATGAGTGAGTTGCACTGAAAAACTTAGAATATAAGAAACGCACAGTGTAGTAAATAGTATATGAGTGAGTTGCACTGAAAAACTTAGAATATAAGAAACGCACAGTGTAGTACATAGTATATGAGTGAGTTGCGATGAAAAACTTAGAATATAAGAAACGCACAGTGTAGTACATAGTATATGAGTGAGTTGCACTGAAAAACTTAGAATATAAGAAACGCACAGTGTAGTACATAGTATATGAGTGAGTTGCACTGAAAAACTTAGAATTTAAGAAACGCACAGTGTAGTACATAATATATGAGTGAGTTGCACTGAAAAACTTAGAATATAAGAAACGCACAGTGTAGTACATAGTATATGAGTGAGTTGCACTGAAAAACTTAGAATATAAGAAACGCACAGTGTAGTACATAGTATATGAGTGAGTTGCACTGAAAAACTTAGAATATAAGAAACGCACAGTGTAGTACATAGTATATGAGTGAGTTGCACTGAAAAACTTAGAATATAAGAAACGCACAGTGTAGTACATAGTATATGAGTGAGTTGCGATGAAAAACTTAGAATATAAGAAACGCACAGTGTAGTACATAGTATATGAGTGAGTTGCACTGAAAAACTTAGAATATAAGAAACGCACAGTGTAGTACATAGTATATGAGTGAGTTGCACTGAAAAACTTAGAATATAAGAAACGCACAGTGTAGTACATAGTATATGAGTGAGTTGCACTGAAAAACTTAGAATATAAGAAACGCACAGTGTAGTACATAGTATATGAGTGAGTTGCACTGAAAAACTTAGAATATAAGAAACACACAGTGTAGTACATAGTATATGAGTGAGTTGCACTGAAAAACTTAGAATTTACTGAAAAACCCGCATTACACGAAATGCACAGTGTAGTAAATAGTATATGAGTGAGTTGCACTGAAAAACTTAGAATATAATAAACGCACAGTGTAGTAATAGTATATGAGTGAGTTGCACTGAAAAACTTAGAATATAAGAAACGCACAGTGTAGTACATAGTATATGAGTGAGTTGCACTGAAAAATTTAGAATATAAGAAACGCACAGTGTAGTACATAGTATATGAGTGAGTTGCACTGAAAAACTTAGAATTTAGAGAAACGCACAGTGTAGTACATAGTATATGAGTGAGTTGCACTGAAAAACTTAGAATATAAGAAACGTATGAGTGAGTTGCACTGAAAAACTTAGAATTTAAGAAACGCACAGTGTAGTACATAGTATATGAGTGAGTTGCACTGAAAAACTTAGAATATAAGAAACGCACAGTGTAGTACATAGTATATGAGTGAGTTGCACTGAAAAACTTAGAATATAAGAAACGCACAGTGTAGTACATAGTATATGAGTGAGTTGCACTGAAAAACTTAGAATATAAGAAACGCACAGTGTAGTACATAGTATATGAGTGAGTTGCACTGAAAAACTTAGAATATAAGAAACGCACAGTGTAGTACATAGTATATGAGTGAGTTGCACTGAAAAACTTAGAATATAAAAAACGCACAGTGTAGTACATAGTATATGAGTGAGTTGCGATGAAAAACTTAGAATATAAGAAACGCACAGTGTAGTACATAGTATATGAGTGAGTTGCACTGAAAAACTTAGAATTTAAGAAACGCACAGTGTAGTACATAATATATGAGTGAGTTGCACTGAAAAACTTAGAATATAAGAAACGCACAGTGTAGTACATAGTATATGAGTGAGTTGCACTGAAAAACTTAGAATATAAGAAACGCACAGTGTAGTACATAGTATATGAGTGAGTTGCACTGAAAAACTTAGAATATAAGAAACGCACAGTGTAGTACATAGTATATGAGTGAGTTGCACTGAAAAACTTAGAATATAAGAAACGCACAGTGTAGTACATAGTATATGAGTGAGTTGCACTGAAAAACTTAGAATATAAGAAACGCACAGTGTAGTACATAGTATATGAGTGAGTTGCACTGAAAAACTTAGAATATAAGAAACGCACAGTGTAGTACATAGTATATGAGTGAGTTGCACTGAAAAACTTAGAATATAAGAAACGCACAGTGTAGTACATAGTATATGAGTGAGTTGCACTGAAAAACTTAGAATTTAAGAAACGCACAGTGTAGTACATAGTATATGAGTGAGTTGCACTGAAAAACTTAGAATATAAGAAACACACAGTGTAGTACAAAGTATATGAGTGAGTTGCACTGAAAAACTTAGAATATAAGAAACGCACAGTGTAGTACATAGTATATGAGTGAGTTGCACTGAAAAACTTAGAATATAAGAAACACACAGTGTAGTACATAGTATATGAGTGAGTTGCACTGAAAAACTTAGAATTTACTGAAAAACCCGCATTACACGAAATGCACAGTGTAGTACATAGTATATGAGTGAGTTGCACTGAAAAACTTAGAATATAATAAACGCACAGTGTAGTACATAGTATATGAGTGAGTTGCACTGAAAAACTTAGAATATAAGAAACGCACAGTGTAGTACATAGTATATGAGTGAGTTGCACTGAAAAATTTAGAATATAAGAAACGCACAGTGTAGTACATAGTATATGAGTGAGTTGCACTGAAAAATTTAGAATTTAGAGAAACGCACAGTGTAGTACATAGTATATGAGTGAGTTGCACTGAAAAACTTAGAATATAAGAAACGCACAGTGTAGTACATAGTATATGAGTGAGTTGCACTGAAAAACTTAGAATATAAGAAACGCACAGTGTAGTACATAGTATATGAGTGAGTTGCACTGAAAAATTTAGAATATAAGAAACGCACAGTGTAGTACATAGTATATGAGTGAGTTGCACTGAAAAACTTAGAATTTAGAGAAACGCACAGTGTAGTACATAGTATATGAGTGAGTTGCACTGAAAAACTTAGAATATAATAAACGCACAGTGTAGTACATAGTATATGAGTGAGTTGCACTGAAAAACTTAGAATATAAGAAACGCACAGTGTAGTACATAGTATATGAGTGAGTTGCACTGAAAAATTTAGAATATAAGAAACGCACAGTGTAGTACATAGTATATGAGTGAGTTGCACTGAAAAACTTAGAATTTAGAGAAACGCACAGTGTAGTACATAGTATATGAGTGAGTTGCACTGAAAAACTTAGAATATAAGAAACGCACAGTGTAGTACATAGTATATGAGTGAGTTGCACTGAAAAACTTAGAATATAAGAAACGTATGAGTGAGTTGCACTGAAAAACTTAGAATTTAAGAAACGCACAGTGTAGTACATAGTATATGAGTGAGTTGCACTGAAACACTTAGAATTTACCTAAAAACCCGCATTACACGAAATGCACAGTGTAGTACATAGTATATGAGTGAGTTGCATTGAAAAACTTAGAATATAAGAAACGCACAGTGTAGTACATAGTATATGAGTGAGTTGCACTGAAAAACTTAGAATATAAGAAACGCACAGTGTAGTACATAGTATATGAGTGAGTTGCACTGAAAAACTTAGAATATAAGAAACGCACAGTGTAGTACATAGTATATGAGTGAGTTGCACTGAAAAACTTAGAATATAAGAAACGCACAGTGTAGTACATAGTATATGAGTGAGTTGCACTGAAAAACTTAGAATATAAGAAACGAACAGTGTAGTACATAGTATATGAGTGAGTTGCACTGAAAAACTTAGAATATAAGAAACGCACAGTGTAGTACATAGTATATGAGTGAGTTGCACTGAAAAACTTAGAATATAAGAAACGCACAGTGTAGTACATAGTATATGAGTGAGTTGCACTGAAAAACTTAGAATATAAGAAACGCACAGTGTAGTAAATAGTATATGAGTGAGTTGCACTGAAAAACTTAGAATATAAGAAACGCACAGTGTAGTACATAGTATATGAGTGAGTTGCGATGAAAAACTTAGAATATAAGAAACGCACAGTGTAGTACATAGTATATGAGTGAGTTGCACTGAAAAACTTAGAATATAAGAAACGCACAGTGTAGTACATAGTATATGAGTGAGTTGCACTGAAAAACTTAGAATTTAAGAAACGCACAGTGTAGTACATAATATATGAGTGAGTTGCACTGAAAAACTTAGAATATAAGAAACGCACAGTGTAGTACATAGTATATGAGTGAGTTGCACTGAAAAACTTAGAATATAAGAAACGCACAGTGTAGTACATAGTATATGAGTGAGTTGCACTGAAAAACTTAGAATATAAGAAACGCACAGTGTAGTACATAGTATATGAGTGAGTTGCACTGAAAAACTTAGAATATAAGAAACGCACAGTGTAGTACATAGTATATGAGTGAGTTGCGATGAAAAACTTAGAATATAAGAAACGCACAGTGTAGTACATAGTATATGAGTGAGTTGCACTGAAAAACTTAGAATATAAGAAACGCACAGTGTAGTACATAGTATATGAGTGAGTTGCACTGAAAAACTTAGAATATAAGAAACGCACAGTGTAGTACATAGTATATGAGTGAGTTGCACTGAAAAACTTAGAATATAAGAAACGCACAGTGTAGTACATAGTATATGAGTGAGTTGCACTGAAAAACTTAGAATATAAGAAACACACAGTGTAGTACATAGTATATGAGTGAGTTGCACTGAAAAACTTAGAATTTACTGAAAAACCCGCATTACACGAAATGCACAGTGTAGTAAATAGTATATGAGTGAGTTGCACTGAAAAACTTAGAATATAATAAACGCACAGTGTAGTAATAGTATATGAGTGAGTTGCACTGAAAAACTTAGAATATAAGAAACGCACAGTGTAGTACATAGTATATGAGTGAGTTGCACTGAAAAATTTAGAATATAAGAAACGCACAGTGTAGTACATAGTATATGAGTGAGTTGCACTGAAAAACTTAGAATTTAGAGAAACGCACAGTGTAGTACATAGTATATGAGTGAGTTGCACTGAAAAACTTAGAATATAAGAAACGTATGAGTGAGTTGCACTGAAAAACTTAGAATTTAAGAAACGCACAGTGTAGTACATAGTATATGAGTGAGTTGCACTGAAAAACTTAGAATATAAGAAACGCACAGTGTAGTACATAGTATATGAGTGAGTTGCACTGAAAAACTTAGAATATAAGAAACGCACAGTGTAGTACATAGTATATGAGTGAGTTGCACTGAAAAACTTAGAATATAAGAAACGCACAGTGTAGTACATAGTATATGAGTGAGTTGCACTGAAAAACTTAGAATATAAGAAACGCACAGTGTAGTACATAGTATATGAGTGAGTTGCACTGAAAAACTTAGAATATAAAAAACGCACAGTGTAGTACATAGTATATGAGTGAGTTGCGATGAAAAACTTAGAATATAAGAAACGCACAGTGTAGTACATAGTATATGAGTGAGTTGCACTGAAAAACTTAGAATTTAAGAAACGCACAGTGTAGTACATAATATATGAGTGAGTTGCACTGAAAAACTTAGAATATAAGAAACGCACAGTGTAGTACATAGTATATGAGTGAGTTGCACTGAAAAACTTAGAATATAAGAAACGCACAGTGTAGTACATAGTATATGAGTGAGTTGCACTGAAAAACTTAGAATATAAGAAACGCACAGTGTAGTACATAGTATATGAGTGAGTTGCACTGAAAAACTTAGAATATAAGAAACGCACAGTGTAGTACATAGTATATGAGTGAGTTGCACTGAAAAACTTAGAATATAAGAAACGCACAGTGTAGTACATAGTATATGAGTGAGTTGCACTGAAAAACTTAGAATATAAGAAACGCACAGTGTAGTACATAGTATATGAGTGAGTTGCACTGAAAAACTTAGAATATAAGAAACGCACAGTGTAGTACATAGTATATGAGTGAGTTGCACTGAAAAACTTAGAATTTAAGAAACGCACAGTGTAGTACATAGTATATGAGTGAGTTGCACTGAAAAACTTAGAATATAAGAAACACACAGTGTAGTACAAAGTATATGAGTGAGTTGCACTGAAAAACTTAGAATATAAGAAACGCACAGTGTAGTACATAGTATATGAGTGAGTTGCACTGAAAAACTTAGAATATAAGAAACACACAGTGTAGTACATAGTATATGAGTGAGTTGCACTGAAAAACTTAGAATTTACTGAAAAACCCGCATTACACGAAATGCACAGTGTAGTACATAGTATATGAGTGAGTTGCACTGAAAAACTTAGAATATAATAAACGCACAGTGTAGTACATAGTATATGAGTGAGTTGCACTGAAAAACTTAGAATATAAGAAACGCACAGTGTAGTACATAGTATATGAGTGAGTTGCACTGAAAAATTTAGAATATAAG
Source organism: Mus caroli (assembly GCF_978045245.1). Lineage (NCBI taxonomy): Eukaryota > Metazoa > Chordata > Mammalia > Rodentia > Muridae > Mus > Mus caroli. The sequence goes on along the minus strand of NW_028227280.1, from coordinate 7,190,906 downwards.
AAACGCACAGTGTAGTACATAGTATATGAGTGAGTTGCACTGAAAAACTTAGAATTTAGAGAAACGCACAGTGTAGTACATTGTATATGAGTGAGTTGCACTGAAAAACTTAGAATATAAGAAACGCACAGTGTAGTACATAGTATATGAGTGAGTTGCACTGAAAAACTTAGAATATAAGAAACGTATGAGTGAGTTGCACTGAAAAACTTAGAATTTAAAAAACGCACAGTGTAGTACATAGTATATGAGTGAGTTGCACTGAAAAACTTAGAATTTACCTAAAAACCCGCATTACACGAAATGCACAGTGTAGTACATAGTATATGAGTGAGTTGCACTGAAAAACTTAGAATATAAGAAACGCACAGTGTAGTACATAGTATATGAGTGAGTTGCACTGAAAAACTTAGAATATAAGAAACGCACAGTGTAGTACATAGTATATGAGTGAGTTGCACTGAAAAACTTAGAATATAAGAAACGCACAGTGTAGTACATAGTATATGAGTGAGTTGCACTGAAAAACTTAGAATATAAGAAACGCACAGTGTAGTACATAGTATATGAGTGAGTTGCACTGAAAAACTTAGAATATAAGAAACGCACAGTGTAGTACATAGTATATGAGTGAGTTGCACTGAAAAACTTAGAATATAAGAAACGCACAGTGTAGTACATAGTATATGAGTGAGTTGCACTGAAAAACTTAGAATATAAGAAACGCACAGTGTAGTACATAGTATATGAGTGAGTTGCACTGAAAAACTTAGAATATAAGAAACGCACAGTGTAGTACATAGTATATGAGTGAGTTGCACTGAAAAACATAGAATATAAGAAACGCACATTGTAGTACATAGTATATGAGTGAGTTGCACGGAAAAACCTAGAATTTAAGAAACGCACAGTGTAGTACATAGTATATGAGTGAGTTGCACTGAAAAACTTAGAATTTAAGAAACGCACAGTGTAGTACATAGTATATGAGTGAGTTGCCCTGAAAAACTTAGAATATAAGAAACGCACAGTGTAGTACATAGTATATGAGTGAGTTGCACTGAAAAACTTAGAATATAAGAAACGCACAGTGTAGTAAATAGTATATGAGTGAGTTGCACTGAAAAACTTAGAATATAAGAAACGCACAGTGTAGTACATAGTATATGAGTGAGTTGCGATGAAAAACTTAGAATATAAGAAACGCACAGTGTAGTACATAGTATATGAGTGAGTTGCACTGAAAAACTTAGAATATAAGAAACGCACAGTGTAGTACATAGTATATGAGTGAGTTGCACTGAAAAACTTAGAATATAAGAAACGCACAGTGTAGTACATAGTATATGAGTGAGTTGCACTGAAAAACTTAGAATATAAGAAACGCACAGTGTAGTACATAGTATATGAGTGAGTTGCACTGAAAAACTTAGAATATAAGAAACGCACAGTGTAGTACATAGTATATGAGTGAGTTGCACTGAAAAACTTAGAATTTAGAGAAACGCACAGTGTAGTACATAGTATATGAGTGAGTTGCACTGAAAAACTTAGAATATAAGAAACGCACAGTGTAGTACATAGTATATGAGTGAGTTGCACTGAAAAACTTAGAATATAAGAAACGTATGAGTGAGTTGCACTGAAAAACTTAGAATTTAAGAAACGCACAGTGTAGTACATAGTATATGAGTGAGTTGCACTGAAAAACTTAGAATTTACCTAAAAACCCGCATTACACGAAATGCACAGTGTAGTACATAGTATATGAGTGAGTTGCACTGAAAAACTTAGAATATAAGAAACGCACAGTGTAGTACATAGTATATGAGTGAGTTGCACTGAAAAACTTAGAATATAAGAAACGCACAGTGTAGTACATAGTATATGAGTGAGTTGCACTGAAAAACTTAGAATATAAGAAACGCACAGTGTAGTACATAGTATATGAGTGAGTTGCACTGAAAAACTTAGAATATAAGAAACGCACAGTGTAGTACATAGTATATGAGTGAGTTGCACTGAAAAACTTAGAATATAAAAAACGCACAGTGTAGTACATAGTATATGAGTGAGTTGCGATGAAAAACTTAGAATATAAGAAACGCACAGTGTAGTACATAGTATATGAGTGAGTTGCACTGAAAAACTTAGAATTTAAGAAACGCACAGTGTAGTACATAATATATGAGTGAGTTGCACTGAAAAACTTAGAATATAAGAAACGCACAGTGTAGTACATAGTATATGAGTGAGTTGCACTGAAAAACTTAGAATATAAGAAACGCACAGTGTAGTACATAGTATATGAGTGAGTTGCACTGAAAAACTTAGAATATAAGAAACGCACAGTGTAGTACATAGTATATGAGTGAGTTGCACTGAAAAACTTAGAATATAAGAAACGCACAGTGTAGTACATAGTATATGAGTGAGTTGCACTGAAAAACTTAGAATATAAGAAACGCACAGTGTAGTACATAGTATATGAGTGAGTTGCACTGAAAAACTTAGAATATAAGAAACGCACAGTGTAGTACATAGTATATGAGTGAGTTGCACTGAAAAACTTAGAATATAAGAAACGCACAGTGTAGTACATAGTATATGAGTGAGTTGCACTGAAAAACTTAGAATTTAAGAAACGCACAGTGTAGTACATAGTATATGAGTGAGTTGCACTGAAAAACTTAGAATATAAGAAACACACAGTGTAGTACAAAGTATATGAGTGAGTTGCACTGAAAAACTTAGAATATAAGAAACGCACAGTGTAGTACATAGTATATGAGTGAGTTGCACTGAAAAACTTAGAATATAAGAAACACACAGTGTAGTACATAGTATATGAGTGAGTTGCACTGAAAAACTTAGAATTTACTGAAAAACCCGCATTACACGAAATGCACAGTGTAGTACATAGTATATGAGTGAGTTGCACTGAAAAACTTAGAATATAATAAACGCACAGTGTAGTACATAGTATATGAGTGAGTTGCACTGAAAAACTTAGAATATAAGAAACGCACAGTGTAGTACATAGTATATGAGTGAGTTGCACTGAAAAATTTAGAATATAAGAAACGCACAGTGTAGTACATAGTATATGAGTGAGTTGCACTGAAAAACTTAGAATTTAGAGAAACGCACAGTGTAGTACATAGTATATGAGTGAGTTGCACTGAAAAACTTAGAATATAAGAAACGCACAGTGTAGTACATAGTATATGAGTGAGTTGCACTGAAAAACTTAGAATATAAGAAACGTATGAGTGAGTTGCACTGAAAAACTTAGAATTTAAAAAACGCACAGTGTAGTACATAGTATATGAGTGAGTTGCACTGAAAAACTTAGAATTTACCTAAAAACCCGCATTACACGAAATGCACAGTGTAGTACATAGTATATGAGTGAGTTGCACTGAAAAACTTAGAATATAAGAAACGCACAGTGTAGTACATAGTATATGAGTGAGTTGCACTGAAAAACTTAGAATATAAGAAACGCACAGTGTAGTACATAGTATATGAGTGAGTTGCACTGAAAAACTTAGAATATAAGAAACGCACAGTGTAGTACATAGTATATGAGTGAGTTGCACTGAAAAACTTAGAATATAAGAAACGCACAGTGTAGTACATAGTATATGAGTGAGTTGCACTGAAAAACTTAGAATATAAGAAACGCACAGTGTAGTACATAGTATATGAGTGAGTTGCACTGAAAAACTTAGAATATAAGAAACGCACAGTGTAGTACATAGTATATGAGTGAGTTGCACTGAAAAACTTAGAATATAAGAAACGCACAGTGTAGTACATAGTATATGAGTGAGTTGCACTGAAAAACTTAGAATATAAGAAACGCACAGTGTAGTACATAGTATATGAGTGAGTTGCACTGAAAAACTTAGAATATAAGAAACGCACAGTGTAGTACATAGTATATGAGTGAGTTGCACTGAAAAACATAGAATATAAGAAACGCACATTGTAGTACATAGTATATGAGTGAGTTGCACGGAAAAACCTAGAATTTAAGAAACGCACAGTGTAGTACATAGTATATGAGTGAGTTGCACTGAAAAACTTAGAATTTAAGAAACGCACAGTGTAGTACATAGTATATGAGTGAGTTGCCCTGAAAAACTTAGAATATAAGAAACGCACAGTGTAGTACATAGTATATGAGTGAGTTGCACTGAAAAACTTAGAATATAAGAAACGCACAGTGTAGTAAATAGTATATGAGTGAGTTGCACTGAAAAACTTAGAATATAAGAAACGCACAGTGTAGTACATAGTATATGAGTGAGTTGCGATGAAAAACTTAGAATATAAGAAACGCACAGTGTAGTACATAGTATATGAGTGAGTTGCACTGAAAAACTTAGAATATAAGAAACGCACAGTGTAGTACATAGTATATGAGTGAGTTGCACTGAAAAACTTAGAATATAAGAAACGCACAGTGTAGTACATAGTATATGAGTGAGTTGCACTGAAAAACTTAGAATATAAGAAACGCACAGTGTAGTACATAGTATATGAGTGAGTTGCACTGAAAAACTTAGAATATAAGAAACGCACAGTGTAGTACATAGTATATGAGTGAGTTGCACTGAAAAACTTAGAATTTAGAGAAACGCACAGTGTAGTACATAGTATATGAGTGAGTTGCACTGAAAAACTTAGAATATAAGAAACGCACAGTGTAGTACATAGTATATGAGTGAGTTGCACTGAAAAACTTAGAATATAAGAAACGTATGAGTGAGTTGCACTGAAAAACTTAGAATTTAAGAAACGCACAGTGTAGTACATAGTATATGAGTGAGTTGCACTGAAAAACTTAGAATTTACCTAAAAACCCGCATTACACGAAATGCACAGTGTAGTACATAGTATATGAGTGAGTTGCACTGAAAAACTTAGAATATAAGAAACGCACAGTGTAGTACATAGTATATGAGTGAGTTGCACTGAAAAACTTAGAATATAAGAAACGCACAGTGTAGTACATAGTATATGAGTGAGTTGCACTGAAAAACTTAGAATATAAGAAACGCACAGTGTAGTACATAGTATATGAGTGAGTTGCACTGAAAAACTTAGAATATAAGAAACGCACAGTGTAGTACATAGTATATGAGTGAGTTGCACTGAAAAACTTAGAATATAAAAAACGCACAGTGTAGTACATAGTATATGAGTGAGTTGCGATGAAAAACTTAGAATATAAGAAACGCACAGTGTAGTACATAGTATATGAGTGAGTTGCACTGAAAAACTTAGAATTTAAGAAACGCACAGTGTAGTACATAATATATGAGTGAGTTGCACTGAAAAACTTAGAATATAAGAAACGCACAGTGTAGTACATAGTATATGAGTGAGTTGCACTGAAAAACTTAGAATATAAGAAACGCACAGTGTAGTACATAGTATATGAGTGAGTTGCACTGAAAAACTTAGAATATAAGAAACGCACAGTGTAGTACATAGTATATGAGTGAGTTGCACTGAAAAACTTAGAATATAAGAAACGCACAGTGTAGTACATAGTATATGAGTGAGTTGCACTGAAAAACTTAGAATATAAGAAACGCACAGTGTAGTACATAGTATATGAGTGAGTTGCACTGAAAAACTTAGAATATAAGAAACGCACAGTGTAGTACATAGTATATGAGTGAGTTGCACTGAAAAACTTAGAATATAAGAAACGCACAGTGTAGTACATAGTATATGAGTGAGTTGCACTGAAAAACTTAGAATTTAAGAAACGCACAGTGTAGTACATAGTATATGAGTGAGTTGCACTGAAAAACTTAGAATATAAGAAACACACAGTGTAGTACAAAGTATATGAGTGAGTTGCACTGAAAAACTTAGAATATAAGAAACGCACAGTGTAGTACATAGTATATGAGTGAGTTGCACTGAAAAACTTAGAATATAAGAAACACACAGTGTAGTACATAGTATATGAGTGAGTTGCACTGAAAAACTTAGAATTTACTGAAAAACCCGCATTACACGAAATGCACAGTGTAGTACATAGTATATGAGTGAGTTGCACTGAAAAACTTAGAATATAATAAACGCACAGTGTAGTACATAGTATATGAGTGAGTTGCACTGAAAAACTTAGAATATAAGAAACGCACAGTGTAGTACATAGTATATGAGTGAGTTGCACTGAAAAATTTAGAATATAAGAAACGCACAGTGTAGTACATAGTATATGAGTGAGTTGCACTGAAAAACTTAGAATTTAGAGAAACGCACAGTGTAGTACATAGTATATGAGTGAGTTGCACTGAAAAACTTAGAATATAAGAAACGCACAGTGTAGTACATAGTATATGAGTGAGTTGCACTGAAAAACTTAGAATATAAGAAACGTATGAGTGAGTTGCACTGAAAAACTTAGAATTTAAAAAACGCACAGTGTAGTACATAGTATATGAGTGAGTTGCATTGAAAAACTTAGAATTTACCTAAAAACCCGCATTACACGAAATGCACAGTGTAGTACATAGTATATGAGTGAGTTGCACTGAAAAACTTAGAATATAAGAAACGCACAGTGTAGTACATAGTATATGAGTGAGTTGCACTGAAAAACTTAGAATATAAGAAACGCACAGTGTAGTACATAGTATATGAGTGAGTTGCACTGAAAAACTTAGAATATAAGAAACGCACAGTGTAGTACATAGTATATGAGTGAGTTGCACTGAAAAACTTAGAATATAAGAAACGCACAGTGTAGTACATAGTATATGAGTGAGTTGCACTGAAAAACTTAGAATATAAAAAACACACAGTGTAGTACATAGTATATGAGTGAGTTGCGATGAAAAACTTAGAATATAAGAAACGCACAGTGTAGTACATAGTATATGAGTGAGTTGCACTGAAAAACTTAGAATATAAGAAACGCACAGTGTAGTACATAGTATATGAGTGAGTTGCACTGAAAAACTTAGAATATAAGAAACGCACAGTGTAGTACATAGTATATGAGTGAGTTGCACTGAAAAACTTAGAATATAAGAAACGCACAGTGTAGTACATAGTATATGAGTGAGTTGCGATGAAAAACTTAGAATATAAGAAACGCACAGTGTAGTACATAGTATATGAGTGAGTTGCACTGAAAAACTTAGAATATAAGAAACGCACAGTGTAGTACATAGTATATGAGTGAGTTGCACTGAAAAACTTAGAATATAAGAAACGCACAGTGTAGTACATAGTATATGAGTGAGTTGCACTGAAAAACTTAGAATATAAGAAACGCACAGTGTAGTACATAGTATATGAGTGAGTTGCACTGAAAAACTTAGAATATAAGAAACGCACAGTGTAGTACATAGTATATGAGTGAGTTGCACTGAAAAACTTAGAATATAAGAAACGCACAGTGTAGTACATAGTATATGAGTGAGTTGCACTGAAAAACTTAGAATATAAGAAACGCACAGTGTAGTACATAGTATATGAGTGAGTTGCACTGAAAAACTTAGAATATAAGAAACGCACAGTGTAGTACATAGTATATGAGTGAGTTGCACTGAAAAACTTAGAATATAAGAAACGCACAGTGTAGTACATAGTATATGAGTGAGTTGCACTGAAAAACTTAGAATTTACTGAAAAACCCGCATTACACGAAATGCACAGTGTAGTACATAGTATATGAGTGAGTTGCACTGAAAAACTTAGAATATAAGAAACGCACAGTGTAGTACATAGTATATGAGTGAGTTGCACTGAAAAACTTAGAATATAAGAAACGTATGAGTGAGTTGCACTGAAAAACTTAGAATTTAAGAAACGCACAGTGTAGTACATAGTATATGAGTGAGTTGCACTGAAAAACTTAGAATTTACTGAAAAACCCGCATTACACGAAATGCACAGTGTAGTACATAGTATATGAGTGAGTTGCACTGAAAAACTTAGAATATAAGAAACGCACAGTGTAGTACATAGTATATGAGTGAGTTGCACTGAAAAACTTAGAATATAAGAAACGCACAGTGTAGTACATAGTATATGAGTGAGTTGCACTGAAAAACTTAGAATATAAGAAACGCACAGTGTAGTAAATAGTATATGAGTGAGTTGCACTGAAAAACTTAGAATATAAGAAACGCACAGTGTAGTACATAGTATATGAGTGAGTTGCACTGAAAAACTTAGAATATAAGAAACGCACAGTGTAGTACATAGTATATGAGTGAGTTGCACTGAAAAACTTAGAATATAAGAAACGCACATTGTAGTACATAGTATATGAGTGAGTTGCACGGAAAAACCTAGAATTTAAGAAACGCACAGTGTAGTACATAGTATATGAGTGAGTTGCACTGAAAAACCTAGAATTTAAGAAACGCACAGTGTAGTACATAGTATATGAGTGAGTTGCACTGAAAAACTTAGAATATAAGAAACGCACAGTGTAGTACATAGTATATGAGTGAGTTGCACTGAAAAACTTAGAATATAAGAAACGCACAGTGTAGTAAATAGTATATGGGTGAGTTGCACTGAAAATTAGAATATAAGAAACGCACAGTGTAGTACATAGTATATGAGTGAGTTGCGATGAAAAACTTAGAATATAAGAAACGCACAGTGTAGTACATAGTATATGAGTGAGTTGCACTGAAATACTTAGAATATAAGAAACGCACAGTGTAGTACATAGTATATGAGTGAGTTGCACTGAAAAACTTAGAATTTAAGAAACGCACAGTGTAGTACATAGTATATGAGTGAGTTGCACTGAAAAACTTAGAATATAAGAAACGCACAGTGTAGTACATAGTATATGAGTGAGTTGCACTGAAAAACTTAGAATATAAGAAACGCACATTGTAGTACATAGTATATGAGTGAGTTGCACTGAAAAACTTAGAATATAAGAAACGCACAGTGTAGTACATAGTATATGAGTGAGTTGCACTGAAAAACTTAGAATATAAGAAACGCACATTGTAGTACATAGTATATGAGTGAGTTGCACTGAAAAACTTAGAATATAAGAAACGCACAGTGTAGTACATAGTATATGAGTGAGTTGCACTGAAAAACTTAGAATATAAGAAACGCACAGGGTAGTACATAGTATATGAGTGAGTTGCACTGAAAAACTTAGAATATAAGAAACGCACAGTGTAGTACATAGTATATGAGTGAGTTGCACTGAAAAACTTAGAATATAAGAAACGCACAGTGTAGTACATAGTATATGAGTGAGTTGCACTGAAAAACTTAGAATATAAGAAACGCACAGTGTAGTACATAGTATATGAGTGAGTTGCACTGAAAAACTTAGAATATAAGAAACGCACAGTGTAGTACATAGTATATGAGTGAGTTGCGATGAAAAACTTAGAATATAAGAAACGCACAGTGTAGTACATAGTATATGAGTGAGTTGCACTGAAAAACTTAGAATATAAGAAACGCACAGTGTAGTACATAGTATATGAGTGAGTTGCACTGAAAAACTTAGAATATAAGAAACGCACAGTGTAGTACATAGTATATGAGTGAGTTGCACTGAAAAACTTAGAATATAAGAAACGCACAGTGTAGTACATAGTATATGAGTGAGTTGCACTGAAAAACTTAGAATATAAGAAACGCACAGTGTAGTACATAGTATATGAGTGAGTTGCACTGAAAAACTTAGAATATAAGAAACGCACAGTGTAGTACATAGTATATGAGTGAGTTGCACTGAAAAACTTAGAATATAAGAAACGCACAGTGTAGTACATAGTATATGAGTGAGTTGCACTGAAAAACTTAGAATTTACTGAAAAACCCGCATTACACGAAATGCACAGTGTAGTACATAGTATATGAGTGAGTTGCACTGAAAAACTTAGAATATAAGAAACGCACAGTGTAGTACATAGTATATGAGTGAGTTGCACTGAAAAACTTAGAATATAAGAAACGTATGAGTGAGTTGCACTGAAAAACTTAGAATTTAAGAAACGCACAGTGTAGTACATAGTATATGAGTGAGTTGCACTGAAAAACTTAGAATTTACTGAAAAACCCGCATTACACGAAATGCACAGTGTAGTACATAGTATATGAGTGAGTTGCACTGAAAAACTTAGAATATAAGAAACGCACAGTGTAGTACATAGTATATGAGTGAGTTGCACTGAAAAACTTAGAATATAAGAAACGCACAGTGTAGTACATAGTATATGAGTGAGTTGCACTGAAAAACTTAGAATATAAGAAACGCACAGTGTAGTAAATAGTATATGAGTGAGTTGCACTGAAAAACTTAGAATATAAGAAACGCACAGTGTAGTACATAGTATATGAGTGAGTTGCACTGAAAAACTTAGAATATAAGAAACGCACAGTGTAGTACATAGTATATGAGTGAGTTGCACTGAAAAACTTAGAATATAAGAAACGCACATTGTAGTACATAGTATATGAGTGAGTTGCACGGAAAAACCTAGAATTTAAGAAACGCACAGTGTAGTACATAGTATATGAGTGAGTTGCACTGAAAAACCTAGAATTTAAGAAACGCACAGTGTAGTACATAGTATATGAGTGAGTTGCACTGAAAAACTTAGAATATAAGAAACGCACAGTGTAGTACATAGTATATGAGTGAGTTGCACTGAAAAACTTAGAATATAAGAAACGCACAGTGTAGTAAATAGTATATGGGTGAGTTGCACTGAAAATTAGAATATAAGAAACGCACAGTGTAGTACATAGTATATGAGTGAGTTGCGATGAAAAACTTAGAATATAAGAAACGCACAGTGTAGTACATAGTATATGAGTGAGTTGCACTGAAAAACTTAGAATTTAAGAAACGCACAGTGTAGTACATAGTATATGAGTGAGTTGCACTGAAAAACTTAGAATATAAGAAACGCACAGTGTAGTACATAGTATATGAGTGAGTTGCACTGAAAAACTTAGAATATAAGAAACGCACATTGTAGTACATAGTATATGAGTGAGTTGCACTGAAAAACTTAGAATATAAGAAACGCACAGTGTAGTACATAGTATATGAGTGAGTTGCACTGAAAAACTTAGAATATAAGAAACGCACAGGGTAGTACATAGTATATGAGTGAGTTGCACTGAAAAACTTAGAATATAAGAAACGCACAGTGTAGTACATAGTATATGAGTGAGTTGCACTGAAAAACTTAGAATATAAGAAACGCACAGTGTAGTACATAGTATATGAGTGAGTTGCACTGAAAAACTTAGAATATAAGAAACGCACAGTGTAGTACATAGTATATGAGTGAGTTGCACTGAAAAACTTAGAATATAAGAAACGCACAGTGTAGTACATAGTATATGAGTGAGTTGCACTGAAAAACTTAGAATATAAGAAACGCACAGTGTAGTACATAGTATATGAGTGAGTTGCACTGAAAAACTTAGAATATAAGAAACGCACAGTGTAGTACATAGTATATGAGTGAGTTGCACTGAAAAACTTAGAATATAAGAAACGCACAGTGTAGTACATAGTATATGAGTGAGTTGCACTGAAAAATTTAGAATATAAGAAACGCACAGTGTAGTACATAGTATATGAGTGAGTTGCACTGAAAAACTTAGAATTTAGAGAAACGCACAGTGTAGTACATAGTATATGAGTGAGTGCACTGAAAAACTTAGAATATAATAAACGCACAGTGTAGTACATAGTATATGAGTGAGTTGCACTGAAAAACTTAGAATATAAAAAACGCACAGTGTAGTACATAGTATATGAGTGAGTTGCGATGAAAAACTTAGAATATAAGAAACGCACAGTGTAGTACATAGTATATGAGTGAGTTGCACTGAAAAACTTAGAATATAAGAAACGCACAGTGTAGTACATAGTATATGAGTGAGTTGCACTGAAAAACTTAGAATATAAGAAACGCACAGTGTAGTACATAGTATATGAGTGAGTTGCACTGAAAAACTTAGAATATAAGAAACGCACAGTGTAGTACATAGTATATGAGTGAGTTGCACTGAAAAACTTAGAATATAAGAAACGCACAGTGTAGTACATAGTATATGAGTGAGTTGCACTGAAAAACTTAGAATTTACTGAAAAACCCGCATTACACGAAATGCACAGTGTAGTACATAGTATATGAGTGAGTTGCACTGATAAACTTAGAATATAAGAAACGCACAGTGTAGTACATAGTATATGAGTGAGTTGCACTGAAAAACTTAGAATATAAGAAACGTATGAGTGAGTTGCACTGAAAAACTTAGAATTTAAGAAACGCACAGTGTAGTACATAGTATATGAGTGAGTTGCACTGAAAAACTTAGAATTTACTGAAAAACCCGCATTACACGAAATGCACAGTGTAGTACATAGTATATGAGTGAGTTGCACTGAAAAACTTAGAATATAAGAAACGCACAGTGTAGTACATAGTATATGAGTGAGTTGCACTGAAAAACTTAGAATATAAGAAACGCACAGTGTAGTACATAGTATATGAGTGAGTTGCACTGAAAAACTTAGAATATAAGAAACGCACAGTGTAGTAAATAGTATATGAGTGAGTTGCACTGAAAAACTTAGAATATAAGAAACGCACAGTGTAGTACATAGTATATGAGTGAGTTGCACTGAAAAACTTAGAATATAAGAAACGCACAGTGTAGTACATAGTATATGAGTGAGTTGCACTGAAAAACTTAGAATATAAGAAACGCACATTGTAGTACATAGTATATGAGTGAGTTGCACGGAAAAACCTAGAATTTAAGAAACGCACAGTGTAGTACATAGTATATGAGTGAGTTGCACTGAAAAACCTAGAATTTAAGAAACGCACAGTGTAGTACATAGTATATGAGTGAGTTGCACTGAAAAACTTAGAATATAAGAAACGCACAGTGTAGTACATAGTATATGAGTGAGTTGCACTGAAAAACTTAGAATATAAGAAACGCACAGTGTAGTAAATAGTATATGGGTGAGTTGCACTGAAAATTAGAATATAAGAAACGCACAGTGTAGTACATAGTATATGAGTGAGTTGCGATGAAAAACTTAGAATATAAGAAACGCACAGTGTAGTACATAGTATATGAGTGAGTTGCACTGAAAAACTTAGAATTTAAGAAACGCACAGTGTAGTACATAGTATATGAGTGAGTTGCACTGAAAAACTTAGAATATAAGAAACGCACAGTGTAGTACATAGTATATGAGTGAGTTGCACTGAAAAACTTAGAATATAAGAAACGCACATTGTAGTACATAGTATATGAGTGAGTTGCACTGAAAAACTTAGAATATAAGAAACGCACAGTGTAGTACATAGTATATGAGTGAGTTGCACTGAAAAACTTAGAATATAAGAAACGCACAGGGTAGTACATAGTATATGAGTGAGTTGCACTGAAAAACTTAGAATATAAGAAACGCACAGTGTAGTACATAGTATATGAGTGAGTTGCACTGAAAAACTTAGAATATAAGAAACGCACAGTGTAGTACATAGTATATGAGTGAGTTGCACTGAAAAACTTAGAATATAAGAAACGCACAGTGTAGTACATAGTATATGAGTGAGTTGCACTGAAAAACTTAGAATATAAGAAACGCACAGTGTAGTACATAGTATATGAGTGAGTTGCACTGAAAAACTTAGAATATAAGAAACGCACAGTGTAGTACATAGTATATGAGTGAGTTGCACTGAAAAACTTAGAATATAAGAAACGCACAGTGTAGTACATAGTATATGAGTGAGTTGCACTGAAAAACTTAGAATATAAGAAACGCACAGTGTAGTACATAGTATATGAGTGAGTTGCACTGAAAAATTTAGAATATAAGAAACGCACAGTGTAGTACATAGTATATGAGTGAGTTGCACTGAAAAACTTAGAATTTAGAGAAACGCACAGTGTAGTACATAGTATATGAGTGAGTGCACTGAAAAACTTAGAATATAATAAACGCACAGTGTAGTACATAGTATATGAGTGAGTTGCACTGAAAAACTTAGAATATAAAAAACGCACAGTGTAGTACATAGTATATGAGTGAGTTGCGATGAAAAACTTAGAATATAAGAAACGCACAGTGTAGTACATAGTATATGAGTGAGTTGCACTGAAAAACTTAGAATATAAGAAACGCACAGTGTAGTACATAGTATATGAGTGAGTTGCACTGAAAAACTTAGAATATAAGAAACGCACAGTGTAGTACATAGTATATGAGTGAGTTGCACTGAAAAACTTAGAATATAAGAAACGCACAGTGTAGTACATAGTATATGAGTGAGTTGCACTGAAAAACTTAGAATATAAGAAACGCACATTGTAGTACATAGTATATGAGTGAGTTGCACGGAAAAACCTAGAATTTAAGAAACGCACAGTGTAGTACATAGTATATGAGTGAGTTGCACTGAAAAACTTAGAATTTAAGAAACGCACAGTGTAGTACATAGTATATGAGTGAGTTGCACTGAAAAACTTAGAATATAAGAAACGCACAGTGTAGTACATAGTATATGAGTGAGTTGCACTGAAAAACTTAGAATATAAGAAACGCACAGTGTAGTAAATAGTATATGAGTGAGTTGCACTGAAAAACTTAGAATATAAGAAACGCACAGTGTAGTACATAGTATATGAGTGAGTTGCGATGAAAAACTTAGAATATAAGAAACGCACAGTGTAGTACATAGTATATGAGTGAGTTGCACTGAAAAACTTAGAATATAAGAAACGCACAGTGTAGTACATAGTATATGAGTGAGTTGCACTGAAAAAGTTAGAATTTAAGAAACGCACAGTGTAGTACATAGTATATGAGTGAGTTGCACTGAAAAACTTAGAATATAAGAAACGCACAGTGTAGTACATAGTATATGAGTGAGTTGCACTGAAAAACTTAGAATATAAGAAACGCACAGTGTAGTACATAGTATATGAGTGAGTTGCACTGAAAAACTTACAATATAAGAAACGCACAGTGTAGTACATAGTATATGAGTGAGTTGCACTGAAAAACTTAGAATATAAGAAACGCACAGTGTAGTACAAAGTATATGAGTGAGTTGCACTGAAAAACTTAGAATATAAGAAACGCACAGTGTAGTACATATTATATGAGTGAGTTGCACTGAAAAACTTAGAATATAAGAAACACACAGTGTAGTACATAGTATATGAGTGAGTTGCACTGAAAAACTTAGAATTTACTGAAAAACCCGCATTACACGAAATGCACAGTGTAGTACATAGTATATGAGTGAGTTGCACTGAAAAACTTAGAATATAAGAAACGCACAGTGTAGTACATAGTATATGAGTGAGTTGCACTGAAAAACTTAGAATATAAGAAACGCACAGTGTAGTACATAGTATATGAGTGAGTTGCACTGAAAAACTTAGAATATAAGAAAAGCACAGTGTAGTACATAGTATATGAGTGAGTTGCACTGAAAAACTTAGAATATAAGAAACGCACAGTGTAGTACATAGTATATGAGTGAGTTGCACTGAAAAACTTAGAATATAAGAAACGCACAGTGTAGTACATAGTATATGAGTGAGTTGCACTGAAAAACTTAGAATATAAGAAACGCACAGTGTAGTACATAGTATATGAGTGAGTTGCACTGAAAAATTTAGAATATAAGAAACGCACAGTGTAGTACATAGTATATGAGTGAGTTGCACTGAAAAACTTAGAATTTAGAGAAACGCACAGTGTAGTACATAGTATATGAGTGAGTTGCACTGAAAAACTTAGAATATAATAAACGCACAGTGTAGTACATAGTATATGAGTGAGTTGCACTGAAAAACTTAGAATATAAGAAACGCACAGTGTAGTACATAGTATATGAGTGAGTTGCACTGAAAAATTTAGAATATAAGAAACGCACAGTGTAGTACATAGTATATGAGTGAGTTGCACTGAAAAACTTAGAATTTAGAAAAACGCACAGTGTAGTACATAGTATATGAGTGAGTTGCACTGAAAAACTTAGAATATAAGAAACGCACAGTGTAGTACATAGTATATGAGTGAGTTGCACTGAAAAACTTAGAATATAAGAAACGCACAGTGTAGTACATAGTATATGAGTGAGTTGCACTGAAAAACTTAGAATTTAAGAAACGCACAGTGTAGTACATAGTATATGAGTGAGTTGCACTGAAAAACTTAGAATTTACTGAAAAACTCGCATTACACGAAATGCACAGTGTAGTACATAGTATATGAGTGAGTTGCACTGAAAAACTTAGAATATAAGAAACGCACAGTGTAGTACATAGTATATGAGTGAGTTGCACTGAAAAACTTAGAATATAAGAAACGCACAGTGTAGTACATAGTATATGAGTGAGTTGCACTGAAAAACTTAGAATATAAGAAACGCACAGTGTAGTACATAGTATATGAGTGAGTTGCACTGAAAAACTTAGAATATAAGAATCGCACAGTGTAGTACATAGTATATGAGTGAGTTGCACTGAAAAACTTAGAATATAAGAAACGCACAGTGTAGTACATAGTATAAGAGTGAGTTGCGATGAAAAACTTAGAATATAAGAAACGCACAGTGTAGTACATAGTATATGAGTGAGTTGCACTGAAAAACTTAGAATATAAGAAACGCACAGTGTAGTACATAGTATATGAGTGAGTTGCACTGAAAAACTTAGAATATAAGAAACGCACAGTGTAGTACATAGTATATGAGTGAGTTGCACTGAAAAACTTAGAATATAAGAAACGCACAGTGTAGTACATAGTATATGAGTGAGTTGCACTGAAAAACTTAGAATATAAGAAACGCACATTGTAGTACATAGTATATGAGTGAGTTGCACGGAAAAACCTAGAATTTAAGAAACGCACAGTGTAGTACATAGTATATGAGTGAGTTGCACTGAAAAATTTAGAATTTAAGAAACGCACAGTGTAGTACATAGTATATGAGTGAGTTGCACTGAAAAACTTAGAATATAAGAAACGCACAGTGTAGTACATAGTATATGAGTGAGTTGCACTGAAAAATTTAGAATATAAGAAACGCACAGTGTAGTACATAGTATATGAGTGAGTTGCACTGAAAAACTTAGAATATAAGAAACGCACAGTGTAGTACAAAGTATATGAGTGAGTTGCACTGAAAAACTTAGAATATAAGAAACGCACAGTGTAGTACATAGTATATGAGTGAGTTGCACTGAAAAACTTAGAATATAAGAAACGCACAGTGTAGTACATAGTATATGAGTGAGTTGCACTGAAAAACTAAGAATTTAAGAAACGCACAGTGTAGTACATAGTATATGAGTGAGTTGCACTGAAAAACTTAGAATTTACTGAAAAACCCGCATTACACGAAATGCACAGTGTAGTACATAGTATATGAGTGAGTTGCACTGAAAAACTTAGAATATAAGAAACGCACAGTGTAGTACATAGTATATGAGTGAGTTGCACTGAAAAACTTAGAATATAAGAAACGCACAGTGTAGTACATAGTATATGAGTGAGTTGCACTGAAAAACTTAGAATATAAGAAACGCACAGTGTAGTACATAGTATATGAGTGAGTTGCACTCAAAAACTTAGAATATAAGAAACGCACAGTGTAGTACATAGTATATGAGTGAGTTGCACTGAAAAACTTAGAATATAAGAAACGCACAGTGTAGTACATAGTATAAGAGTGAGTTGCGATGAAAAACTTAGAATATAAGAAACGCACAGTGTAGTACATAGTATATGAGTGAGTTGCACTGAAAAACTTAGAATATAAGAAACGCACAGTGTAGTACATAGTATATGAGTGAGTTGCACTGAAAAACTTAGAATATAAGAAACGCACAGTGTAGTACATAGTATATGAGTGAGTTGCACTGAAAAACTTAGAATTTAAGAAACGCACAGTGTAGTACATAGTATATGAGTGAGTTGCACTGAAAAACTTAGAATATAAGAAACGCACAGTGTAGTACAAAGTATATGAGTGAGTTGCACTGAAAAACTTAGAATATAAGAAACGCACAGTGTAGTACATAGTATATGAGTGAGTTGCACTGAAAAACTTAGAATATAAGAAACACACAGTGTAGTACATAGTATATGAGTGAGTTGCACTGAAAAACTTAGAATTTACTGAAAAACCCGCATTACACGAAATGCACAGTGTAGTACATAGTATATGAGTGAGTTGCACTGAAAAACTTAGAATATAAGAAACGCACAGTGTAGTACATAGTATATGAGTGAGTTGCACTGAAAAACTTAGAATATAAGAAACGCACAGTGTAGTACATAGTATATGAGTGAGTTGCACTGAAAAACTTAGAATATAAGAAACGCACAGTGTAGTACATAGTATATGAGTGAGTTGCACTGAAAAACTTAGAATATAAGAAACGCACAGTGTAGTACATAGTATATGAGTGAGTTGCACTGAAAAACTTAGAATATAAGAAACGCACAGTGTAGTACATAGTATATGAGTGAGTTGCACTGAAAAATTTAGAATATAAGAAACGCACAGTGTAGTACATAGTATATGAGTGAGTTGCACTGAAAAACTTAGAATTTAGAGAAACGCACAGTGTAGTACATAGTATATGAGTGAGTTGCACTGAAAAACTTAGAATATAAGAAACGCACAGTGTAGTACATAGTATATGAGTGAGTTGCACTGAAAAACTTAGAATATAAGAAACGCACAGTGTAGTACATAGTATATGAGTGAGTTGCACTGAAAAACTTAGAATATAAGAAACGCACAGTGTAGTACATAGTATATGAGTGAGTTGCACTGAAAAACTCAGAATATAAGAAACGCACAGTGTAGTACATAGTATATGAGTGAGTTGCACTGAAAAACTTAGAATATAAGAAACGCACAGTGTAGTACATAGTATATGAGTGAGTTGCACTGAAAAATTTAGAATATAAGAAACGCACAGTGTAGTACATAGTATATGAGTGAGTTGCACTGAAAAACTTAGAATTTAGAGAAACGCACAGTGTAGTACATAGTATATGAGTGAGTTGCACTGAAAAACTTAGATTATAATAAACGCACAGTGTAGTACATAGTATATGAGTGAGTTGCACTGAAAAACTTAGAATATAAGAAACGCACAGTGTAGTACATAGTATATGAGTGAGTTGCACTGAAAAATTTAGAATATAAGAAACGCACAGTGTAGTACATAGTATATGAGTGAGTTGCACTGAAAAACTTAGAATTTAGAGAAACGCAAAGTGTAGTACATAGTATATGAGTGAGTTGCACTGAAAAACTTAGAATATAAGAAACGCACAGTGTAGTACATAGTATATGAGTGAGTTGCACTGAAAAACTTAGAATATAAGAAACGCACATTGTAGTACATAGTATATGAGTGAGTTGCACGGAAAAACCTAGAATTTAAGAAACGCACAGTGTAGTACATAGTATATGAGTGAGTTGCACTGAAAAATTTAGAATTTAAGAAACGCACAGTGTAGTACATAGTATATGAGTGAGTTGCACTGAAAAACTTAGAATATAAGAAACGCACAGTGTAGTACATAGTATATGAGTGAGTTGCACTGAAAAATTTAGAATATAAGAAACGCACAGTGTAGTACATAGTATATGAGTGAGTTGCACTGAAAAACTTAGAATATAAGAAACGCACAGTGTAGTACAAAGTATATGAGTGAGTTGCACTGAAAAACTTAGAATATAAGAAACGCACAGTGTAGTACATAGTATATGAGTGAGTTGCACTGAAAAACTTAGAATATAAGAAACGCACAGTGTAGTACATAGTATATGAGTGAGTTGCACTGAAAAACTAAGAATTTAAGAAACGCACAGTGTAGTACATAGTATATGAGTGAGTTGCACTGAAAAACTTAGAATTTACTGAAAAACCCGCATTACACGAAATGCACAGTGTAGTACATAGTATATGAGTGAGTTGCACTGAAAAACTTAGAATATAAGAAACGCACAGTGTAGTACATAGTATATGAGTGAGTTGCACTGAAAAACTTAGAATATAAGAAACGCACAGTGTAGTACATAGTATATGAGTGAGTTGCACTGAAAAACTTAGAATATAAGAAACGCACAGTGTAGTACATAGTATATGAGTGAGTTGCACTCAAAAACTTAGAATATAAGAAACGCACAGTGTAGTACATAGTATATGAGTGAGTTGCACTGAAAAACTTAGAATATAAGAAACGCACAGTGTAGTACATAGTATAAGAGTGAGTTGCGATGAAAAACTTAGAATATAAGAAACGCACAGTGTAGTACATAGTATATGAGTGAGTTGCACTGAAAAACTTAGAATATAAGAAACGCACAGTGTAGTACATAGTATATGAGTGAGTTGCACTGAAAAACTTAGAATATAAGAAACGCACAGTGTAGTACATAGTATATGAGTGAGTTGCACTGAAAAACTTAGAATTTAAGAAACGCACAGTGTAGTACATAGTATATGAGTGAGTTGCACTGAAAAACTTAGAATATAAGAAACGCACAGTGTAGTACAAAGTATATGAGTGAGTTGCACTGAAAAACTTAGAATATAAGAAACGCACAGTGTAGTACATAGTATATGAGTGAGTTGCACTGAAAAACTTAGAATATAAGAAACACACAGTGTAGTACATAGTATATGAGTGAGTTGCACTGAAAAACTTAGAATTTACTGAAAAACCCGCATTACACGAAATGCACAGTGTAGTACATAGTATATGAGTGAGTTGCACTGAAAAACTTAGAATATAAGAAACGCACAGTGTAGTACATAGTATATGAGTGAGTTGCACTGAAAAACTTAGAATATAAGAAACGCACAGTGTAGTACATAGTATATGAGTGAGTTGCACTGAAAAACTTAGAATATAAGAAACGCACAGTGTAGTACATAGTATATGAGTGAGTTGCACTGAAAAACTTAGAATATAAGAAACGCACAGTGTAGTACATAGTATATGAGTGAGTTGCACTGAAAAACTTAGAATATAAGAAACGCACAGTGTAGTACATAGTATATGAGTGAGTTGCACTGAAAAATTTAGAATATAAGAAACGCACAGTGTAGTACATAGTATATGAGTGAGTTGCACTGAAAAACTTAGAATTTAGAGAAACGCACAGTGTAGTACATAGTATATGAGTGAGTTGCACTGAAAAACTTAGAATATAAGAAACGCACAGTGTAGTACATAGTATATGAGTGAGTTGCACTGAAAAACTTAGAATATAAGAAACGCACAGTGTAGTACATAGTATATGAGTGAGTTGCACTGAAAAACTTAGAATATAAGAAACGCACAGTGTAGTACATAGTATATGAGTGAGTTGCACTGAAAAACTCAGAATATAAGAAACGCACAGTGTAGTACATAGTATATGAGTGAGTTGCACTGAAAAACTTAGAATATAAGAAACGCACAGTGTAGTACATAGTATATGAGTGAGTTGCACTGAAAAATTTAGAATATAAGAAACGCACAGTGTAGTACATAGTATATGAGTGAGTTGCACTGAAAAACTTAGAATTTAGAGAAACGCACAGTGTAGTACATAGTATATGAGTGAGTTGCACTGAAAAACTTAGATTATAATAAACGCACAGTGTAGTACATAGTATATGAGTGAGTTGCACTGAAAAACTTAGAATATAAGAAACGCACAGTGTAGTACATAGTATATGAGTGAGTTGCACTGAAAAATTTAGAATATAAGAAACGCACAGTGTAGTACATAGTATATGAGTGAGTTGCACTGAAAAACTTAGAATTTAGAGAAACGCAAAGTGTAGTACATAGTATATGAGTGAGTTGCACTGAAAAACTTAGAATATAAGAAACGCACAGTGTAGTACATAGTATATGAGTGAGTTGCACTGAAAAACTTAGAATATAAGAAACGCACAGTGTAGTACATAGTATATGAGTGAGTTGCACTGAAAAACTTAGAATTTAAGAAACGCACAGTGTAGTACATAGTATATGAGTGAGTTGCACTGAAAAACTTAGAATTTACTGAAAAACCCGCATTACACGAAATGCACAGTGTAGTACATAGTATATGAGTGAGTTGCACTGAAAAACTTAGAATATAAGAAACGCACAGTGTAGTACATAGTATATGAGTGAGTTGCACTGAAAAACTTAGAATATAAGAAACGCACAGTGTAGTACATAGTATATGAGTGAGTTGCACTGAAAAACTTAGAATATAAGAATCGCACAGTGTAGTACATAGTATATGAGTGAGTTGCACTGAAAAACTTAGAATATAAGAAACGCACAGTGTAGTACATAGTATATGAGTGAGTTGCACTGAAAAACTTAGAATATAAGAAACGCACAGTGTAGTACATAGTATATGAGTGAGTTGCGATGAAAAACTTAGAATATAAGAAACGCACAGTATAGTACATAGTATATGAGTGAGTTGCACTGAAAAACTTAGAATATAAGAAACGCACAGTGTAGTACATAGTATATGAGTGAGTTGCACTGAAAAACTTAGAATATAAGAAACGCACAGTGTAGTACATAGTATATGAGTGAGTTGCACTGAAAAACTTAGAATATAAGAAACGCACAGTGTAGTACATAGTATATGAGTGAGTTGCACTGAAAAACTTAGAATATAAGAAACGCACATTGTAGTACATAGTATATGAGTGAGTTGCACGGAAAAACCTAGAATTTAAGAAACGCACAGTGTAGTACATAGTATATGAGTGAGTTGCACTGAAAAACCTAGAATTTAAGAAACGCACAGTGTAGTACATAGTATATGAGTGAGTTGCACTGAAAAACTTAGAATATAAGAAACGCACAGTGTAGTACATAGTATATGAGTGAGTTGCACTGAAATACTTAGAATATAAGAAACGCACAGTGTAGTACATAGTATATGAGTGAGTTGCACTGAAAAACTTAGAATATAAGAAACGCACAGTGTAGTACATAGTATATGAGTGAGTTGCACTGAAAAACTTAGAATATAAGAAACGCACAGTGTAGTACATAGTATAAGAGTGAGTTGCGATGAAAAACTTAGAATATAAGAACGCACAGTGTAGTACATAGTATATGAGTGAGTTGCACTGAAAAACTTAGAATATAAGAAACGCACAGTGTAGTACATAGTATATGAGTGAGTTGCACTGAAAAACTTAGAATATAAGAAACGCACAGTGTAGTACATAGTATATGAGTGAGTTGCACTGAAAAACTTAGAATTTAAGAAACGCACAGTGTAGTACATAGTATATGAGTGAGTTGCACTGAAAAACTTAGAATATAAGAAACGCACAGTGTAGTACAAAGTATATGAGTGAGTTGCACTGAAAAACTTAGAATATAAGAAACGCACAGTGTAGTACATAGTATATGAGTGAGTTGCACTGAAAAACTTAGAATATAAGAAACACACAGTGTAGTACATAGTATATGAGTGAGTTGCACTGAAAAACTTAGAATTTACTGAAAAACCCGCATTACACGAAATGCACAGTGTAGTACATAGTATATGAGTGAGTTGCACTGAAAAACTTAGAATATAAGAAACGCACAGTGTAGTACATAGTATATGAGTGAGTTGCACTGAAAAACTTAGAATATAAGAAACGCACAGTGTAGTACATAGTATATGAGTGAGTTGCACTGAAAAACTTAGAATATAAGAAACGCACAGTGTAGTACATAGTATATGAGTGAGTTGCACTGAAAAACTTAGAATATAAGAAACGCACAGTGTAGTACATAGTATATGAGTGAGTTGCACTGAAAAACTTAGAATATAAGAAACGCACAGTGTAGTACATAGTATATGAGTGAGTTGCACTGAAAAACTTAGAATATAAGAAACGCACAGTGTAGTACATAGTATATGAGTGAGTTGCACTGAAAAATTTAGAATATAAGAAACGCACAGTGTAGTACATAGTATATGAGTGAGTTGCACTGAAAAACTTAGAATTTAGAGAAACGCACAGTGTAGTACATAGTATATGAGTGAGTTGCACTGAAAAACTTAGATTATAATAAACGCACAGTGTAGTACATAGTATATGAGTGAGTTGCACTGAAAAACTTAGAATATAAGAAACGCACAGTGTAGTACATAGTATATGAGTGAGTTGCACTGAAAAATTTAGAATATAAGAAACGCACAGTGTAGTACATAGTATATGAGTGAGTTGTACTGAAAAACTTAGAATTTAGAGAAACGCACAGTGTAGTACATAGTATATGAGTGAGTTGCACTGAAAAACTTAGAATATAAGAAACGCACAGTGTAGTACATAGTATATGAGTGAGTTGCACTGAAAAACTTAGAATATAAGAAACGCACAGTGTAGTACATAGTATATGAGTGAGTTGCACTGAAAAACTTAGAATTTAAGAAACGCACAGTGTAGTACATAGTATATGAGTGAGTTGCACTGAAAAACTTAGAATTTACTGAAAAACCCGCATTACACGAAATGCACAGTGTAGTACATAGTATATGAGTGAGTTGCACTGAAAAACTTAGAATATAAGAAACGCACAGTGTAGTACATAGTATATGAGTGAGTTGCACTGAAAAACTTAGAATATAAGAAACGCACAGTGTAGTACATAGTATATGAGTGAGTTGCACTGAAAAACTTAGAATATAAGAATCGCACAGTGTAGTACATAGTATATGAGTGAGTTGCACTGAAAAACTTAGAATATAAGAAACGCACATTCTAGTACATAGTATATGAGTGAGTTGCACTGAAAAACTTAGAATATAAGAAACGCACAGTGTAGTACATAGTATATGAGTGAGTTGCACTGAAAAACTTAGAATATAAGAAACGCACAGTGTAGTAAATAGTATATGAGTGAGTTGCACTGAAAAACTTAGAATATAAGAAACGCACAGTGTAGTACATAGTATATGAGTGAGTTGCGATGAAAAAATTAGAATATAAGAAACGCACAGTGTAGTACATAGTATATGAGTGAGTTGCACTGAAAAACTTAGAATATAAGAAACGCACAGTGTAGTACATAGTATATGAGTGAGTTGCACTGAAAAACTTAGAATTTAAGAAACGCACAGTGTAGTACATAGTATATGAGTGAGTTGCACTGAAAAACTTAGAATATAAGAAACGCACAGTGTAGTACATAGTATATGAGTGAGTTGCACTGAAAAACTTAGAATATAAGAAACGCACAGTGTAGTACATAGTATATGAGTGAGTTGCACTGAAAAACTTAGAATATAAGAAACGCACAGTGTAGTACATAGTATATGAGTGAGTTGCACTGAAAAACTTAGAATATAAGAAACGCACAGTGTAGTACATAGTATATGAGTGAGTTGCACTGAAAAACATAGAATATAAGAAACGCACAGTGTAGTACATAGTATATGAGTGAGTTGCACTGAAAAACTTAGAATATAAGAAACGCACAGTGTAGTACATAGTATATGAGTGAGTTGCACTGAAAAACTTAGAATATAAGAAACGCACAGTGTAGTACATAGTATATGAGTGAGTTGCACTGAAAAACTTAGAATTTAAGAAACGCACAGTGTAGTACATAGTATATGAGTGAGTTGCACTGAAAAACTTAGAATATAAGAAACGCACAGTGTAGTACAAAGTATATGAGTGAGTTGCACTGAAAAACTTAGAATATAAGAAACGCACAGTGTAGTACATAGTATATGAGTGAGTTGCACTGAAAAACTTAGAATATAAGAAACACACAGTGTAGTACATAGTATATGAGTGAGTTGCACTGAAAAACTTAGAATTTACTGAAAAACCCGCATTACACGAAATGCACAGTGTAGTACATAGTATATGAGTGAGTTGCACTGAAAAACTTAGAATATAAGAAACGCACAGTGTAGTACATAGTATATGAGTGAGTTGCACTGAAAAACTTAGAATATAAGAAACGCACAGTGTAGTACATAGTATATGAGTGAGTTGCACTGAAAAACTTAGAATATAAGAAACGCACAGTGTAGTACATAGTATATGAGTGAGTTGCACTGAAAAACTTAGAATATAAGAAACGCACAGTGTAGTACATAGTATATGAGTGAGTTGCACTGAAAAACTTAGAATATAAGAAACGCACAGTGTAGTACATAGTATATGAGTGAGTTGCACTGAAAAACTTAGAATATAAGAAACGCACAGTGTAGTACATAGTATATGAGTGAGTTGCACTGAAAAATTTAGAATATAAGAAACGCACAGTGTAGTACATAGTATATGAGTGAGTTGCACTGAAAAACTTAGAATTTAGAGAAACGCACAGTGTAGTACATAGTATATGAGTGAGTTGCACTGAAAAACTTAGATTATAATTAACGCACAGTGTAGTACATAGTATATGAGTGAGTTGCACTGAAAAACTTAGAATATAAGAAACGCACAGTGTAGTACATAGTATATGAGTGAGTTGCACTGAAAAATTTAGAATATAAGAAACGCACAGTGTAGTACATAGTATATGAGTGAGTTGCACTGAAAAACTTAGAATTTAGAGAAACGCACAGTGTAGTACATAGTATATGAGTGAGTTGCACTGAAAAACTTAGAATATAAGAAACGCACAGTGTAGTACATAGTATATGAGTGAGTTGCACTGAAAAACTTAGAATATAAGAAACGCACAGTGTAGTACATAGTATATGAGTGAGTTGCACTGAAAAACTTAGAATTTAAGAAACGCACAGTGTAGTACATAGTATATGAGTGAGTTGCACTGAAAAACTTAGAATTTACTGAAAAACCCGCATTACACGAAATGCACAGTGTAGTACATATTATATGAGTGAGTTGCACTGAAAAACTTAGAATATAAGAAACGCACAGTGTAGTACATAGTATATGAGTGAGTTGCACTGAAAAACTTAGAATATAAGAAACGCACAGTGTAGTACATAGTATATGAGTGAGTTGCACTGAAAAACTTAGAATATAAGAATCGCACAGTGTAGTACATAGTATATGAGTGAGTTGCACTGAAAAACTTAGAATATAAGAAACGCACATTGTAGTACATAGTATATGAGTGAGTTGCACGGAAAAACTTAGAATATAAGAAACGCACAGTGTAGTACATAGTATATGAGTGAGTTGCGATGAAAAACTTAGAATATAAGAAACGCACAGTGTAGTACATAGTATATGAGTGAGTTGCACTGAAAAACTTAGAATATAAGAAACGCACAGTGTAGTACATAGTATATGAGTGAGTTGCACTGAAAAACTTAGAATATAAGAAACGCACAGTGTAGTACATAGTATATGAGTGAGTTGCACTGAAAAACTTAGAATATAAGAAACGCACAGTGTAGTACATAGTATATGAGTGAGTTGCACTGAAAAACTTAGAATATAAGAAACGCACATTGTAGTACATAGTATATGAGTGAGTTGCACGGAAAAACCTAGAATTTAAGAAACGCACAGTGTAGTACATAGTATATGAGTGAGTTGCACTGAAAAACGAAACGCACAGTGTAGTACATAGTATATGAGTGAGTTGCACTGAAAAACTTAGAATATAAGAAACGCACAGTGTAGTACATAGTATATGAGTGAGTTGCACTGAAAAACTTAGAATATAAGAAACGCACAGTGTAGTAAATAGTATATGAGTGAGTTGCACTGAAAAACTTAGAATATAAGAAACGCACAGTGTAGTACATAGTATATGAGTGAGTTGCGATGAAAAACTTAGAATATAAGAAACGCACAGTGTAGTACATAGTATATGAGTGAGTTGCACTGAAAAACTTAGAATATAAGAAACGCACAGTGTAGTACATAGTATATGAGTGAGTTGCACTGAAAAACTTAGAATTTAAGAAACGCACAGTGTAGTACATAGTATATGAGTGAGTTGCACTGAAAAACTTAGAATATAAGAAACGCACAGTGTAGTACATAGTATATGAGTGAGTTGCACTGAAAAACTTAGAATATAAGAAACGCACAGTGTAGTACATAGTATATGAGTGAGTTGCACTGAAAAACTTAGAATATAAGAAACGCACAGTGTAGTACATAGTATATGAGTGAGTTGCACTGAAAAACTTAGAATATAAGAAACGCACAGTGTAGTACATAGTATATGAGTGAGTTGCACTGAAAAACATAGAATATAAGAAACGCACAGTGTAGTACATAGTATATGAGTGAGTTGCACTGAAAAACTTAGAATATAAGAAACGCACAGTGTAGTACATAGTATATGAGTGAGTTGCACTGAAAAACTTAGAATATAAGAAACGCACAGTGTAGTACATAGTATATGAGTGAGTTGCACTGAAAAACTTAGAATTTAAGAAACGCACAGTGTAGTACATAGTATATGAGTGAGTTGCACTGAAAAACTTAGAATATAAGAAACGCACAGTGTAGTACAAAGTATATGAGTGAGTTGCACTGAAAAACTTAGAATATAAGAAACGCACAGTGTAGTACATAGTATATGAGTGAGTTGCACTGAAAAACTTAGAATATAAGAAACACACAGTGTAGTACATAGTATATGAGTGAGTTGCACTGAAAAACTTAAAATATACTGAAAAACCCGCATTACACGAAATGCACAGTGTAGTACATAGTATATGAGTGAGTTGCACTGAAAAACTTAGAATATAAGAAACGCACAGTGTAGTACATAGTATATGAGTGAGTTGCACTGAAAAACTTAGAATATAAGAAACGCACAGTGTAGTACATAGTATATGAGTGAGTTGCACTGAAAAACTTAGAATATAAGAAACGCACAGTGTAGTACATAGTATATGAGTGAGTTGCACTGAAAAACTTAGAATATAAGAAACGCACAGTGTAGTACATAGTATATGAGTGAGTTGCACTGAAAAACTTAGAATATAAGAAACGCACAGTGTAGTACATAGTATATGAGTGAGTTGCACTGAAAAACTTAGAATATAAGAAACGCACATTGTAGTACATAGTATATGAGTGAGTTGCACGGAAAAACCTAGAATTTAAGAAACGCACAGTGTAGTACATAGTATATGAGTGAGTTGCACTGAAAAACTTAGAATTTAAGAAACGCACAGTGTAGTACATAGTATATGAGTGAGTTGCACTGAAAAACTTAGAATATAAGAAACGCACAGTGTAGTACATAGTATATGAGTGAGTTGCACTGAAAAACTTAGAATATAAGAAACGCACAGTGTAGTACATAGTATATGAGTGAGTTGCACTGAAAAACTTAGAATATAAGAAACGCACAGTGTAGTACATAGTATATGAGTGAGTTGCACTGAAAAACTTAGAATATAAGAAACGCACAGTGTAGTACATAGTATATGAGTGAGTTGCACTGAAAAACTTAGAATATAAGAAACGCACAGTGTAGTACATAGTATATGAGTGAGTTGCACTGAAAAACTTAGAATATAAGAAACGCACAGTGTAGTACATAGTATATGAGTGAGTTGCACTGAAAAACTTAGAATATAAGAAACGCACAGTGTAGTACATAGTATATGAGTGAGTTGCACTGAAAAACTTAGAATTTAAGAAACGCACAGTGTAGTACATAGTATATGAGTGAGTTGCACTGAAAAACTTAGAATTTACTGAAAAACCCGCATTACACGAAATGCACAGTGTAGTACATAGTATATGAGTGAGTTGCACTGAAAAACTTAGAATATAAGAAACGCACAGTGTAGTACATAGTATATGAGTGAGTTGCACTGAAAAACTTAGAATATAAGAAACGCACAGTGTAGTACATAGTATATGAGTGAGTTGCACTGAAAAACTTAGAATATAAGAAACGCACAGTGTAGTACATAGTATATGAGTGAGTTGCACTGAAAAACTTAGAATATAAGAAACGCACAGTGTAGTACATAGTATATGAGTGAGTTGCACTGAAAAACTTAGAATATAAGAAACGCACAGTGTAGTACATAGTATATGAGTGAGTTGCACTGAAAAACTTAGAATATAAGAAACGCACATTGTAGTACATAGTATATGAGTGAGTTGCACGGAAAAACCTAGAATTTAAGAAACACACAGTGTAGTACATAGTATATGAGTGAGTTGCACTGAAAAACTTAGAATTTAAGAAACGCACAGTGTAGTACATAGTATATGAGTGAGTTGCACTGAAAAACTTAGAATATAAGAAACGCACAGTGTAGTACATAGTATATGAGTGAGTTGCACTGAAAAACTTAGAATATAAGAAACGCACAGTGTAGTACATAGTATATGAGTGAGTTGCACTGAAAAACTTAGAATATAAGAAACGCACAGTGTAGTACATAGTATATGAGTGAGTTGCACTGAAAAACTTAGAATATAAGAAACGCACAGTGTAGTACATAGTATATGAGTGAGTTGCACTGAAAAACTTAGAATATAAGAAACGCACAGTGTAGTACATAGTATATGAGTGAGTTGCACTGAAAAACTTAGAATATAAGAAACGCACAGTGTAGTACATAGTATATGAGTGAGTTGCACTGAAAAACTTAGAATATAAGAAACGCACAGTGTAGTACATAGTATATGAGTGAGTTGCACTGAAAAACTTAGAATTTAAGAAACGCACAGTGTAGTACATAGTATATGAGTGAGTTGCACTGAAAAACTTAGAATATAAGAAACGCACAGTGTAGTACAAAGTATATGAGTGAGTTGCACTGAAAAACTTAGAATATAAGAAACGCACAGTGTAGTACATAGTATATGAGTGAGTTGCACTGAAAAACTTAGAATTTAAGAAACGCACAGTGTAGTACATAGTATATGAGTGAGTTGCACTGAAAAACTTAGAATTTACTGAAAAACCCGCATTACACGAAATGCACAAAGTAGTACATAGTATATGAGTGAGTTGCACTGAAAAACTTAGAATATAAGAAACGCACAGTGTAGTACATTGTATATGAGTGAGTTGCACTGAAAAACTTAGAATATAAGAAACGCACAGTGTAGTACATAGTATATGAGTGAGTTGCACTGAAAAACTTAGAATATAAGAAACGCACAGTGTAGTACATAGTATATGAGTGAGTTGCACTGAAAAACTTAGAATATAAGAAACGCACAGTGTAGTACATAGTATATGAGTGAGTTGCACTGAAAAACTTAGAATATAAGAAACGCACAGTGTAGTACATAGTATAAGAGTGAGTTGCGATGAAAAACTTAGAATATAAGAAACGCACAGTGTAGTACATAGTATATGAGTGAGTTGCACTGAAAAACTTAGAATATAAGAAACGCACAGTGTAGTACATAGTATATGAGTGAGTTGCACTGAAAAACTTAGAATATAAGAAACGCACAGTGTAGTACATAGTATATGAGTGAGTTGCACTGAAAAACTTAGAATATAAGAAACGCACAGTGTAGTACATAGTATATGAGTGAGTTGCACTGAAAAACTTAGAATATAAGAAACGCACATTGTAGTACATAGTATATGAGTGAGTTGCACGGAAAAACCTAGAATTTAAGAAACGCACAGTGTAGTACATAGTATATGAGTGAGTTGCACTGAAAAACTTAGAATTTAAGAAACGCACAGTGTAGTACATAGTATATGAGTGAGTTGCACGGAAAAACCTAGAATATAAGAAACGCACGGTGTAGTACATAGTATATGAGTGAGTTGCACTGAAAAACTTAGAATATAAGAAACGCACAGTGTAGTACATAGTATATGAGTGAGTTGCACTGAAAAACTTAGAATATAAGAAACGCACAGTGTAGTACATAGTATATGAGTGAGTTGCACTGAAAAACTTAGAATATAAGAAACGCACAGTGTTGTACATAGTATATGAGTGAGTTGCACTGAAAAACTTAGAATTTAAGAAACGCACAGTGTAGTACATAGTATATGAGTGAGTTGCACTGAAAAACTTAGAATATAAGAAACGCACAGTGTAGTACAAAGTATATGAGTGAGTTGCACTGAAAAACTTAGAATATAAGAAACGCACAGTGTAGTACATAGTATATGAGTGAGTTGCACTGAAAAATTTAGAATATAAGAAACGCACAGTGTAGTACATAGTATATGAGTGAGTTGCACTGAAAAACTTAGAATTTAAGAAACCCACAGTGTAGTACATAGTATATGAGTGAGTTGCACTGAAAAACTTAGAATTTACTGAAAAACCCGCATTACACGAAATGCACAGTGTAGTACATAGTATATGAGTGAGTTGCACTGAAAAACTTAGAATATAAGAAACGCACAGTGTAGTACATAGTATATGAGTGAGTTGCACTGAAAAACTTAGAATATAAGAAACGCACAGTGTAGTACATAGTATATGAGTGAGTTGCACTGAAAAACTTAGAATATAAGAAACGCACAGTGTAGTACATAGTATATGAGTGAGTTGCACTGAAAAACTTAGAATATAAGAAACGCACAGTGTAGTACATAGTATATGAGTGAGTTGCACTGAAAAACTTAGAATATAAGAAACGCACAGTGTAGTACATAGTATATGAGTGAGTTGCACTGAAAAACTTAGAATATAAGAAACGCACAGTGTAGTACATAGTATATGAGTGAGTTGCACTGAAAAATTTAGAATATAAGAAACGCACAGTGTAGTACATAGTATATGAGTGAGTTGCACTGAAAAACTTAGAATTTAGAGAAACGCACAGTGTAGTACATAGTATATGAGTGAGTTGCACTGAAAAACTTAGAATATAATAAACGCACAGTGTAGTACATAGTATATGAGTGAGTTGCACTGAAAAACTTAGAATATAAGAAACGCACAGTGTAGTACATAGTATATGAGTGAGTTGCACTGAAAAACTTAGAATATAAGAAACGCACAGTGTAGTACAAAGTATATGAGTGAGTTGCACTGAAAAACTTAGAATATAAGAAACGCACAGTGTAGTACATAGTATATGAGTGAGTTGCACTGAAAAATTTAGAATATAAGAAACGCACAGTGTAGTACATAGTATATGAGTGAGTTGCACTGAAAAACTTAGAATTTAAGAAACGCACAGTGTAGTACATAGTATATGAGTGAGTTGCACTGAAAAACTTAGAATTTACTGAAAAACCCGCATTACACGAAATGCACAGTGTAGTACATAGTATATGAGTGAGTTGCACTGAAAAACTTAGAATATAAGAAACGCACAGTGTAGTACATAGTATATGAGTGAGTTGCACTGAAAAACTTAGAATATAAGAAACGCACAGTGTAGTACATAGTATATGAGTGAGTTGCACTGAAAAACTTAGAATATAAGAAACGCACAGTGTAGTACATAGTATATGAGTGAGTTGCACTGAAAAACTTAGAATATAAGAAACGCACAGTGTAGTACATAGTATATGAGTGAGTTGCACTGAAAAACTTAGAATATAAGAAACGCACAGTGTAGTACATAGTATATGAGTGAGTTGCACTGAAAAACTTAGAATATAAGAAACGCACAGTGTAGTACATAGTATATGAGTGAGTTGCACTGAAAAACTTAGAATATAAGAAACGCACAGTGTAGTACATAGTATATGAGTGAGTTGCACTGAAAAACTTAGAATATAAGAAACGCACAGTGTAGTACATAGTATATGAGTGAGTTGCACTGAAAAATTTAGAATATAAGAAACGCACAGTGTAGTACATAGTATATGAGTGAGTTGCACTGAAAAACTTAGAATTTAGAGAAACGCACAGTGTAGTACATAGTATATGAGTGAGTTGCACTGAAAAACTTAGAATATAATAAACGCACAGTGTAGTACATAGTATATGAGTGAGTTGCACTGAAAAACTTAGAATATAAGAAACGCACAGTGTAGTACATAGTATATGAGTGAGTTGCACTGAAAAACTTAGAATATAAGAAACGCACAGTGTAGTACAAAGTATATGAGTGAGTTGCACTGAAAAACTTAGAATATAAGAAACGCACAGTGTAGTACATAGTATATGAGTGAGTTGCACTGAAAAATTTAGAATATAAGAAACGCACAGTGTAGTACATAGTATATGAGTGAGTTGCACTGAAAAACTTAGAATTTAAGAAACGCACAGTGTAGTACATAGTATATGAGTGAGTTGCACTGAAAAACTTAGAATTTACTGAAAAACCCGCATTACACGAAATGCACAGTGTAGTACATAGTATATGAGTGAGTTGCACTGAAAAACTTAGAATATAAGAAACGCACAGTGTAGTACATAGTATATGAGTGAGTTGCACTGAAAAACTTAGAATATAAGAAACGCACAGTGTAGTACATAGTATATGAGTGAGTTGCACTGAAAAACTTAGAATATAAGAAACGCACAGTGTAGTACATAGTATATGAGTGAGTTGCACTGAAAAACTTAGAATATAAGAAACGCACAGTGTAGTACATAGTATATGAGTGAGTTGCACTGAAAAACTTAGAATATAAGAAACGCACAGTGTAGTACATAGTATATGAGTGAGTTGCACTGAAAAATTTAGAATATAAGAAACGCACAGTGTAGTACATAGTATATGAGTGAGTTGCACTGAAAAACTTAGAATTTAGAGAAACGCACAGTGTAGTACATAGTATATGAGTGAGTTGCACTGAAAAACTTAGAATATAATAAACGCACAGTGTAGTACATAGTATATGAGTGAGTTGCACTGAAAAACTTAGAATATAAGAAACGCACAGTGTAGTACATAGTATATGAGTGAGTTGCACTGAAAAATTTAGAATATAAGAAACGCACAGTGTAGTACATAGTATATGAGTGAGTTGCACTGAAAAACTTAGAATTTAAGAAACGCACAGTGTAGTACATAGTATATGAGTGAGTTGCACTGAAAAACTTAGAATTTACTGAAAAACCCGCATTACACGAAATGCACAGTGTAGTACATAGTATATGAGTGAGTTGCACTGAAAAACTTAGAATATAAGAAACGCACAGTGTAGTACATAGTATATGAGTGAGTTGCACTGAAAAACTTAGAATATAAGAAACGCACAGTGTAGTACATAGTATATGAGTGAGTTGCAGTGAAAAACTTAGAATATAAGAAACGCACAGTGTAGTACATAGTATATGAGTGAGTTGCACTGAAAAACTTAGAATATAAGAAACGCACAGTGTAGTACATAGTATATGAGTGAGTTGCACTGAAAAACTTAGAATATAAGAAACGCACAGTGTAGTACATAGTATATGAGTGAGTTGCACTGAAAAACTTAGAATATAAGAAACGCACAGTGTAGTACATAGTATATGAGTGAGTTGCACTGAAAAATTTAGAATATAAGAAACGCACAGTGTAGTACATAGTATATGAGTGAGTTGCACTGAAAAACTTAGAATTTAGAGAAACGCACAGTGTAGTACATAGTATATAAGTGAGTTGCACTGAAAAACTTAGAATATAATAAACGCACAGTGTAGTACATAGTATATGAGTGAGTTGCACTGAAAAACTTAGAATATAAGAAACGCACAGTGTAGTACATAGTATATGAGTGAGTTGCACTGAAAAATTTAGAATATAAGAAACGCACAGTGTAGTACATAGTATATGAGTGAGTTGCACTGAAAAACTTAGAATTTAAGAAACGCACAGTGTAGTACATAGTATATGAGTGAGTTGCACTGAAAAACTTAGAATTTACTGAAAAACCCGCATTACACGAAATGCACAGTGTAGTACATAGTATATGAGTGAGTTGCACTGAAAAACTTAGAATATAAGAAACGCACAGTGTAGTAGATAGTATATGAGTGAGTTGCACTGAAAAACTTAGAATATAAGAAACGCACAGTGTAGTACATAGTATATGAGTGAGTTGCACTGAAAAACTTAGAATATAAGAAACGCACAGTGTAGTACATAGTATATGAGTGAGTTGCACTAAAAAACTTAGAATATAAGAAACGCACAGTGTAGTACATAGTATATGAGTGAGTTGCACTGAAAAACTTAGAATATAAGAAACGCACAGTGTAGTACATAGTATAAGAGTGAGTTGCGATGAAAAACTTAGAATATAAGAAACGCACAGTGTAGTACATAGTATATGAGTGAGTTGCACTGAAAAACTTAGAATATAAGAAACGCACAGTGTAGTACATAGTATATGAGTGAGTTGCACTGAAAAACTTAGAATATAAGAAACGCACAGTGTAGTATATAGTATATGAGTGAGTTGCACTGAAAAACTTAGAATATAAGAAACGCACAGTGTAGTACATAGTATATGAGTGAGTTGCACTGAAAAACTTAGAATATAAGAAACGCACATTGTAGTACATAGTATATGAGTGAGTTGCACGGAAAAACCTAGAATTTAAGAAACGCACAGTGTAGTACATAGTATATGAGTGAGTTGCACTGAAAAACTTAGAATTTAAGAAACGCACAGTGTAGTACATAGTATATGAGTGAGTTGCACTGAAAAACTTAGAATATAAGAAACGCACAGTGTAGTACATAGTATATGAGTGAGTTGCACTGAAAAACTTAGAATATAAGAAACGCACAGTGTAGTACATAGTATATGAGTGAGTTGCACTGAAAAACTTAGAATATAAGAAACGCACAGTGTAGTACATAGTATATGAGTGAGTTGCACTGAAAAACTTAGAATATAAGAAACGCACAGTGTAGTATATAGTATATGAGTGAGTTGCACTGAAAAACTTAGAATATAAGAAACGCACAGTGTAGTACATAGTATATGAGTGAGTTGCACTGAAAAACTTAGAATATAAGAAACGCACATTGTAGTACATAGTATATGAGTGAGTTGCACGGAAAAACCTAGAATTTAAGAAACGCACAGTGTAGTACATAGTATATGAGTGAGTTGCACTGAAAAACTTAGAATTTAAGAAACGCACAGTGTAGTACATAGTATATGAGTGAGTTGCACTGAAAAACTTAGAATATAAGAAACGCACAGTGTAGTACATAGTATATGAGTGAGTTGCACTGAAAAACTTAGAATATAAGAAACGCACAGTGTAGTACATAGTATATGAGTGAGTTGCACTGAAAAACTTAGAATATAAGAAACGCACAGTGTAGTACATAGTATATGAGTGAGTTGCACTGAAAAACTTAGAATATAAGAAACGCACAGTGTAGTACATAGTATATGAGTGAGTTGCACTGAAAAACTTAGAATATAAGAAACGCACAGTGTAGTACATAGTATATGAGTGAGTTGCACTGAAAAACTTAGAATATAAGAAACGCACAGTGTAGTACATAGTATATGAGTGAGTTGCACTGAAAAACTTAGAATATAAGAAACGCACAGTGTAGTACATAGTATATGAGTGAGTTGCACTGAAAAACTTAGAATTTAAGAAACGCACAGTGTAGTACATAGTATATGAGTGAGTTGCACTAAAAAACTTAGAATATAAGAAACGCACAGTGTAGTACAAAGTATATGAGTGAGTTGCACTGAAAAACTTAGAATATAAGAAACGCACAGTGTAGTACATAGTATATGAGTGAGTTGCACTGAAAAACTTAGAATTTAAGAAACGCACAGTGTAGTACATAGTATATGAGTGAGTTGCACTGAAAAACTTAGAATTTACTGAAAAACCCGCATTACACGAAATGCACAGTGTAGTACATAGTATATGAGTGAGTTGCACTGAAAAACTTAGAATATAAGAAACGCACAGTGTAGTACATTGTATATGAGTGAGTTGCACTGAAAAACTTAGAATATAAGAAACGCACAGTGTAGTACATAGTATATGAGTGAGTTGCACTGAAAAACTTAGAATATAAGAAACGCACAGTGTAGTACATAGTA
Source organism: Mus caroli (assembly GCF_978045245.1). NCBI lineage: Eukaryota > Metazoa > Chordata > Mammalia > Rodentia > Muridae > Mus > Mus caroli. Next base: position 7,152,964 of record NW_028227280.1, on the reverse strand, counting down.
TATGAGTGAGTTGCACTGAAAAACTTAGAATATAAGAAACGCACAGTGTAGTACATAGTATATGAGTGAGTTGCACTGAAAAACTTAGAATATAAGAAACGCACAGTGTAGTACATAGTATAAGAGTGAGTTGCGATGAAAAACTTAGAATATAAGAAACGCACAGTGTAGTACATAGTATATGAGTGAGTTGCACTGAAAAACTTAGAATTTAAGAAACGCACAGTGTAGTACATAGTATATGAGTGAGTTGCACTGAAAAACTTAGAATTTACTGAAAAACCCGCATTACACGAAATGCACAGTGTAGTACATAGTATATGAGTGAGTTGCACTGAAAAACTTAGAATATAAGAAACGCACAGTGTAGTACATTGTATATGAGTGAGTTGCACTGAAAAACTTAGAATATAAGAAACGTACAGTGTAGTACATAGTATATGAGTGAGTTGCACTGAAAAACTTAGAATATAAGAAACGCACAGTGTAGTACATAGTATATGAGTGAGTTGCACTGAAAAACTTAGAATATAAGAAACGCACAGTGTAGTACATAGTATATGAGTGAGTTGCACTGAAAAACTTAGAATATAAGAAACGCACAGTGTAGTACATAGTATAAGAGTGAGTTGCGATGAAAAACTTAGAATATAAGAAACGCACAGTGTAGTACATAGTATATGAGTGAGTTGCACTGAAAAACTTAGAATATAAGAAACGCACAGTGTAGTACATAGTATATGAGTGAGTTGCACTGAAAAACTTAGAATATAAGAAACGCACAGTGTAGTATATAGTATATGAGTGAGTTGCACTGAAAAACTTAGAATATAAGAAACGCACAGTGTAGTACATAGTATATGAGTGAGTTGCACTGAAAAACTTAGAATATAAGAAACGCACATTGTAGTACATAGTATATGAGTGAGTTGCACGGAAAAACCTAGAATTTAAGAAACGCACAGTGTAGTACATAGTATATGAGTGAGTTGCACTGAAAAACTTAGAATTTAAGAAACGCACAGTGTAGTACATAGTATATGAGTGAGTTGCACTGAAAAACTTAGAATATAAGAAACGCACAGTGTAGTACATAGTATATGAGTGAGTTGCACTGAAAAACTTAGAATATAAGAAACGCACAGTGTAGTACATAGTATATGAGTGAGTTGCACTGAAAAACTTAGAATATAAGAAACGCACAGTGTAGTACATAGTATATGAGTGAGTTGCACTGAAAAACTTAGAATATAAGAAACGCACAGTGTAGTACATAGTATATGAGTGAGTTGCACTGAAAAACTTAGAATATAAGAAACGCACAGTGTAGTACATAGTATATGAGTGAGTTGCACTGAAAAACTTAGAATATAAGAAACGCACAGTGTAGTACATAGTATATGAGTGAGTTGCACTGAAAAACTTAGAATATAAGAAACGCACAGTGTAGTACATAGTATATGAGTGAGTTGCACTGAAAAACTTAGAATTTAAGAAACGCACAGTGTAGTACATAGTATATGAGTGAGTTGCACTGAAAAACTTAGAATATAAGAAACGCACAGTGTAGTACAAAGTATATGAGTGAGTTGCACTGAAAAACTTAGAATATAAGAAACGCACAGTGTAGTACATAGTATATGAGTGAGTTGCACTGAAAAACTTAGAATTTAAGAAACGCACAGTGTAGTACATAGTATATGAGTGAGTTGCACTGAAAAACTTAGAATTTACTGAAAAACCCGCATTACACGAAATGCACAGTGTAGTACATAGTATATGAGTGAGTTGCACTGAAAAACTTAGAATATAAGAAACGCACAGTGTAGTACATTGTATATGAGTGAGTTGCACTGAAAAACTTAGAATATAAGAAACGCACAGTGTAGTACATAGTATATGAGTGAGTTGCACTGAAAAACTTAGAATATAAGAAACGCACAGTGTAGTACATAGTATATGAGTGAGTTGCACTGAAAAACTTAGAATATAAGAAACGCACAGTGTAGTACATAGTATATGAGTGAGTTGCACTGAAAAACTTAGAATATAAGAAACGCACAGTGTAGTACATAGTATAAGAGTGAGTTGCGATGAAAAACTTAGAATATAAGAAACGCACAGTGTAGTACATAGTATATGAGTGAGTTGCACTGAAAAACTTAGAATATAAGAAACGCACAGTGTAGTACATAGTATATGAGTGAGTTGCACTGAAAAACTTAGAATATAAGAAACGCACAGTGTAGTACATAGTATATGAGTGAGTTGCACTGAAAAACTTAGAATATAAGAAACGCACAGTGTAGTACATAGTATATGAGTGAGTTGCACTGAAAAACTTAGAATATAAGAAACGCACATTGTAGTACATAGTATATGAGTGAGTTGCACGGAAAAACCTAAAATTTAAGAAACGCACAGTGTAGTACATAGTATATGAGTGAGTTGCACTGAAAAACTTAGAATTTAAGAAACGCACAGTGTAGTACATAGTATATGAGTGAGTTGCACTGAAAAACTTAGAATATAAGAAACGCACAGTGTAGTACATAGTATATGAGTGAGTTGCACTGAAAAACTTAGAATATAAGAAACGCACAGTGTAGTACATAGTATATGAGTGAGTTGCACTGAAAAACTTAGAATATAAGAAACGCACAGTGTAGTACATAGTATATGAGTGAGTTGCACTGAAAAACTTAGAATATAAGAAACGCACAGTGTAGTACATAGTATATGAGTGAGTTGCACTGAAAAACTTAGAATATAAGAAACGCACAGTGTAGTACATAGTATATGAGTGAGAGCACTGAAAAACTTAGAATATAAGAAACGCACAGTGTAGTACATAGTATATGAGTGAGTTGCACTGAAAAACTTAGAATTTAAGAAACGCACAGTGTAGTACATAGTATATGAGTGAGTTGCACTGAAAAACTTAGAATATAAGAAACGCACAGTGTAGTACAAAGTATATGAGTGAGTTGCACTGAAAAACTTAGAATATAAGAAACGCACAGTGTAGTACATAGTATATGAGTGAGTTGCACTGAAAAACTTAGAATATAAGAAACGCACAGTGTAGTACATAGTATATGAGTGAGTTGCACTGAAAAACTTAGAATTTACTGAAAAACCCGCATTACACGAAATGCACAGTGTAGTACATAGTATATGAGTGAGTTGCACTGAAAAACTTAGAATATAAGAAACGCACAGTGTAGTACATAGTATATGAGTGAGTTGCACTGAAAAACTTAGAATATAAGAAACGCACAGTGTAGTACATAGTATATGAGTGAGTTGCACTGAAAAACTTAGAATATAAGAAATGCACAGTGTAGTACATAGTATATGAGTGAGTTGCACTGAAAAACTTAGAATATAAGAAACGCACAGTGTAGTACATAGTATATGAGTGAGTTGCACTGAAAAACTTAGAATATAAAAAACGCACAGTGTAGTACATAGTATATGAGTGAGTTGCACTGAAAAATTTAGAATATAAGAAACGCACAGTGTAGTACATAGTATATGAGTGAGTTGCACTGAAAAACTTAGAATTTAGAGAAACGCACAGTGTAGTACATAGTATATGAGTGAGTTGCACTGAAAAACTTAGAATATAAGAAACGCACAGTGTAGTACATAGTATATGAGTGAGTTGCACTGAAAAACTTAGAATATAAGAAACGCACAGTGTAGTACATAGTATATGAGTGAGTTGCACTGAAAAACTTAGAATATAAGAAACGCACAGTGTAGTACATAGTATATGAGTGAGTTGCACTGAAAAATTTAGAATATAAGAAACGCACAGTGTAGTACATAGTATATGAGTGAGTTGCACTGAAAAACTTAGAATATAAGAAACGCACAGTGTAGTACATAGTATATGAGTGAGTTGCACTGAAAAACTTAGAATTTACTGAAAAACCCGCATTACACGAAATGCACAGTGTAGTACATAGTATATGAGTGAGTTGCACTGAAAACTTAGAATATAAGAAACGCACAGTGTAGTACATAGTATATGAGTGAGTTGCACTGAAAAACTTAGAATATAAGAAACGCACAGTGTAGTACATAGTATATGAGTGAGTTGCACTGAAAAACTTAGAATATAAGAAACGCACAGTGTAGTACATAGTATATGAGTGAGTTGCACTGAAAAACTTAGAATATAAGAAACGCACAGTGTAGTACATAGTATATGAGTGAGTTGCACTGAAAAACTTAGAATATAAGAAACGCACAGTGTAGTACATAGTATATGAGTGAGTTGCACTGAAAAACTTAGAATTTAAGAAACGCACAGTGTAGTACATAGTATATGAGTGAGTTGCACTGAAAAACTTAGAATTTACTGAAAAACCCGCATTACACGAAATGCACAGTGTAGTACATAGTATATGAGTGAGTTGCACTGAAAAACTTAGAATATAAGAAACGCACAGTGTAGTACATAGTATATGAGTGAGTTGCACTGAAAAACTTAGAATATAAGAAACGCACAGTGTAGTACATAGTATATGAGTGAGTTGCACTGAAAAACTTAGAATATAAGAAACGCACAGTGTAGTACATAGTATATGAGTGAGTTGCACTGAAAAACTTAGAATATTAGAAACGCACAGTGTAGTACATAGTATATGAGTGAGTTGCACTGAAAAACTTAGAATATAAGAAACGCACAGTGTAGTACATAGTATAAGAGTGAGTTGCGATGAAAAACTTAGAATATAAGAAACGCACAGTGTAGTACATAGTATATGAGTGAGTTGCACTGAAAAACTTAGAATATAAGAAACGCACAGTGTAGTACATAGTATATGAGTGAGTTGCACTGAAAAACTTAGAATATAAGAAACGCACAGTGTAGTACATAGTATATGAGTGAGTTGCACTGAAAAACTTAGAATATAAGAAACGCACAGTGTAGTACATAGTATATGAGTGAGTTGCACTGAAAAACTTAGAATATAAGAAACGCACATTGTAGTACATAGTATATGAGTGAGTTGCACGGAAAAACCTAGAATTTAAGAAACGCACAGTGTAGTACATAGTATATGAGTGAGTTGCACGGAAAAACTTAGAATTTAAGAAACGCACAGTGTAGTACATAGTATATGAGTGAGTTGCACTGAAAAACTTAGAATATAAGAAACGCACAGTGTAGTACATAGTATATGAGTGAGTTGCACTGAAAAACTTAGAATATAAGAAACGCACAGTGTAGTACATAGTATATGAGTGAGTTGCACTGAAAAACTTAGAATATAAGAAACGCACAGTGTAGTACATAGTATATGAGTGAGTTGCACTGAAAAACTTAGAATATAAGAAACGCACAGTGTAGTACGTAGTATATGAGTGAGTTGCACTGAAAAACTTAGAATATAAGAAACGCACAGTGTAGTACAAAGTATATGAGTGAGTTGCACTGAAAAACTTAGAATATAAGAAACGCACAGTGTAGTACATAGTATATGAGTGAGTTGCTCTGAAAAACTTAGAATTTAAGAAACGCACAGTGTAGTACATAGTATATGAGTGAGTTGCACTGAAAAACTTAGAATTTACTGAAAAACCCGCATTACACGAAATGCACAGTGTAGTACATAGTATATGAGTGAGTTGCACTGAAAAACTTAGAATATAAGAAACGCACAGTGTAGTACATAGTATATGAGTGAGTTGCACTGAAAAACTTAGAATATAAGAAACGCACAGTGTAGTACATAGTATATGAGTGAGTTGCACTGAAAAACTTAGAATTTAAGAAACGCACAGTGTAGTACATAGTATATGAGTGAGTTGCACTGAAAAACTTAGAATTTAAGAAACGCACAGTGTAGTACATAGTATATGAGTGAGTTGCACTGAAAAACTTAGAATATAAGAAACGCACAGTGTAGTACAAAGTATATGAGTGAGTTGCACTGAAAAACTTAGAATATAAGACGCACAGTGTAGTACATAGTATATGAGTGAGTTGCACTGAAAAACTTAGAATTTAAGAAACGCACAGTGTAGTACATAGTATATGAGTGAGTTGCACTGAAAAACTTAGAATATAAGAAACGCACAGTGTAGTACATAGTATATGAGTGAGTTGCACTGAAAAACTTAGAATATAAGAAACGCACAGTGTAGTACATAGTATATGAGTGAGTTGCACTGAAAAACTTAGAATATAAGAAACGCACAGTGTAGTACATAGTATATGAGTGAGTTGCACTGAAAAACTTAGAATATAAGAAACGCACAGTGTAGTACATAGTATATGAGTGAGTTGCACTGAAAAACTTAGAATATAAGAAACGCACAGTGTAGTACATAGTATAAGAGTGAGTTGCGATGAAAAACTTAGAATATAAGAAACGCACAGTGTAGTACATAGTATATGAGTGAGTTGCACTGAAAAACTTAGAATATAAGAAACGCACTGTGTAGTACATAGTATATGAGTGAGTTGCACTGAAAAACTTAGAATATAAGAAACGCACAGTGTAGTACATAGTATATGAGTGAGTTGCACTGAAAAACTTAGACTATAAGAAACGCACAGTGTAGTACATAGTATATGAGTGAGTTGCACTGAAAAACTTAGAATATAAGAAACGCACAGTGTAGTACATAGTATATGAGTGAGTTGCACGGAAAAACCTAAAATTTAAGAAACGCACAGTGTAGTACATAGTATATGAGTGAGTTGCACTGAAAAACTTAGAATTTAAGAAACGCACAGTGTAGTACATAGTATATGAGTGAGTTGCACTGAAAAACTTAGAATATAAGAAACGCACAGTGTAGTACATAGTATATGAGTGAGTTGCACTGAAAAACTTAGAATATAAGAAACGCACAGTGTAGTACATAGTATATGAGTGTGTTGCACTGAGAAATTTAGAATATAAGAAACGCACAGTGTAGTACATAGTATATGAGTGAGTTGCACTGAAAAACTTAGAATATAAGAAACGCACAGTGTAGTACATAGTATATGAGTGAGTTGCACTGAAAAACTTAGAATTTAGAGAAACGCACAGTGTAGTACATAGTATATGAGTGATTTGCACTGAAAAACTTAGAATTTAGAGAAACACACAGTGTAGTACATAGTATATGAGTGAGTTGCACTGAAAAACTTAGAATATAAGAAACGCACAGTGTAGTACATAGTATATGAGTGAGTTGCACTGAAAAACTTAGAATATAAGAAACGCACAGTGTAGTACATTGTATATGAGTGAGTTGCACTGAAAAACTTAGAATTTAAGAAACGCACAGTGTAGTACATAGTATATGAGTGAGTTGCACTGAAAAACTTAGAATATAAGAAACGCACAGTGTAGTACATAGTATATGAGTGAGTTGCACTGAAAAACTTAGAATATAAGAAACGCACAGTCTAGTACATAGTATATGAGTGAGTTGCACTGAAAAACTTAGAATATAAGAAACGCACATTGTAGTACATAGTATATGAGTGAGTTGCACTGAAAAACTTAGAATATAAGAAACGCACAGTGTAGTACATAGTATATGAGTGAGTTGCACTGAAAAACTTAGAATATAAGAAACGCACAGTGTAGTACATAGTATATGAGTGAGTTGCACTGAAAAACTTAGAATATAAGAAACGCACAGTGTAGTACATAGTATATGAGTGAGTTGCACTGAAAAACTTAGAATATAAGAAACGCACAGTGTAGTACATAGTATATGAGTGAGTTGCACTGAAAAATTTAGAATATAAGAAACGCACAGTGTAGTACATAGTATATGAGTGAGTTGCACTGAAAAACTTAGAATTTAGAGAAACGCACAGTGTAGTACATAGTATATGAGTGAGTTGCACTGAAAAACTTAGAATATAAGAAACGCACAGTGTAGTACATAGTATATGAGTGAGTTGCACTGAAAAACTTAGAATTTACTGAAAAACCCGCATTACATGAAATGCACAGTGTAGTACATAGTATATGAGTGAGTTGCACTGAAAAACTTAGAATATAAGAAACGCACAGTGTAGTACATAGTATATGAGTGAGTTGCACTGAAAAACTTAGAATATAAGAAACGCACAGTGTAGTACATAGTATATGAGTGAGTTGCACTGAAAAACTTAGAATATAAGAAACGCACAGTGTAGTACATAGTATATGAGTGAGTTGCACTGAAAAACTTAGAATATAAGAAACGCACAGTGTAGTACATAGTATATGAGTGAGTTGCACTGAAAAACTTAGAATATAAGAAACGCACAGTGTAGTACATAGTATATGAGTGAGTTGCGATGAAAAACTTAGAATATAAGAAACGCACAGTGTAGTACATAGTATATGAGTGAGTTGCACTGAAAAACTTAGAATATAAGAAACGCACAGTGTAGTACATAGTATATGAGTGAGTTGCACTGAAAAACTTAGAATATAAGAAACGCACAGTGTAGTACATAGTATATGAGTGAGTTGCACTGAAAAACTTAGAATATAAGAAACGCACAGTGTAGTACATAGTATATGAGTGAGTTGCACTGAAAAACTTAGAATATAAGAAACGCACAGTGTAGTACATAGTATATGAGTGAGTTGCACTGAAAAACTTAGAATTTATGAAAAACCCGCATTACACGAAATGCACAGTGTAGTACATAGTATATGAGTGAGTTGCACTGAAAAACTTAGAATATAAGAAACGCACAGTGTAGTACATAGTATATGAGTGAGTTGCACTGAAAAACTTAGAATATAAGAAACACACAGTGTAGTACATAGTATATGAGTGAGTTGCACTGAAAAACTTAGAATATAAGAAACGCACAGTGTAGTACATAGTATATGAGTGAGTTGCACTGAAAAACTTAGAATATAAGAAACGCACAGTGTAGTACATAGTATATGAGTGAGTTGCACTGAAAAACTTAGAATATAAGAAACGCACAGTGTAGTACATAGTATATGAGTGAGTTGCACTGAAAAACTTAGAATATAAGAAACGCACAGTGTAGTAAATAGTATATGAGTGAGTTGCACTGAAAAACTTAGAATATAAGAAACGCACAGTGTAGTACATAGTATATGAGTGAGTTGCGATGAAAAACTTAGAATATAAGAAACGCACAGTGTAGTACATAGTATATGAGTGAGTTGCACTGAAAAACATAGAATATAAGAAACGCACAGTGTAGTACATAGTATATGAGTGAGTTGCACGGAAAAACCTAGAATTTAAGAAAAGAACAGTGTAGTACATAGTATATGAGTGAGTTGCACTGAAAAACTTAGAATTTAAGAAACGCACAGTGTAGTACATAGTATATGAGTGAGTTGCACTTCAAAACTTAGAATATAAGAAACGCACAGTGTAGTACATAGTATATGAGTGAGTTGCACTGAAAAACTTAGAATATAAGAAACGCACAGTGTAGTACATAGTATATGAGTGAGTTGAACTGAAAAACTTAGAATATAAGAAACGCACAGTGTAGTACATAGTATATGAGTGAGTTGCACTGAAAAACTTAGAATATAAGAAACGCACAGTGTAGTACATAGTATATGAGTGAGTTGCACTGAAAAACTTAGAATATAAGAAACGCACAGTGTAGTACATAGTATATGAGTGAGTTGCACTCAAAAACTTAGAATATAAGAAACGCACAGTGTAGTACATAGTATATGAGTGAGTTGCACTGAAAAACTTAGAATATAAGAAACGCACAGTGTAGTACATAGTATATGAGTGAGTTGCACTGAAAAACTTAGAATTTAAGAAACGCACAGTGTAGTACATAGTATATGAGTGAGTTGCACTGAAAAACTTAGAATATAAGAAACGCACAGTGTAGTACAAAGTATATGAGTGAGTTGCACTGAAAAACTTAGAATATAAGAAACGCACAGTGTAATACATAGTATATGAGTGAGTTGCACTGAAAAACTTAGAATATCAGAAACGCACAGTGTAGTACATAGTATATGAGTGAGTTGCACGGAAAAACCTAGAATTTAAGAAACGCACAGTGTAGTACATAGTATATGAGTGAGTTGCACTGAAAAACTTAGAATTTAAGAAACGCACAGTGTAGTACATAGTATATGAGTGAGTTGCACTGAAAAACTTAGAATATAAGAAACGCACAGTGTAGTACATAGTATATGAGTGAGTTGCACTGAAAAACTTAGAATATAAGAAACGCACAGTGTAGTACATAGTATATGAGTGAGTTGCACTGAAAAACTTAGAATATAAGAAACGCACAGTGTAGTACATAGTATATGAGTGAGTTGCACTGAAAAACTTAGAATATAAGAAACGCACAGTGTAGTACATAGTATATGAGTGAGTTGCACTGAAAAACTTAGAATATAAGAAACGCACAGTGTAGTACATAGTATATGAGTGAGTTGCACTGAAAAACTTAGAATATAAGAAACGCACAGTGTAGTACAAAGTATATGAGTGAGTTGCACTGAAAAACTTAGAATATAAGAAACGCACAGTGTAGTACATAGTATATGAGTGAGTTGCACTGAAAAACTTAGAATATAAGAAACGCACAGCGTAGTACAAAGTATATGAGTGAGTTGCACTGAAAAACTTAGAATATAAGAAACGCACAGCGTAGTACATAGTATATGAGTGAGTTGCACTGAAAAACTTAGAATATAAGAAACGCACAGTGTAGTACATAGTATATGAGTGAGTTGCACTGAAAAACTTAGAATTTACTGAAAAACCCGCATTACACGAAATGCACAGTGTAGTACATAGTATATGAGTGAGTTGCACTGAAAAACTTAGAATATAAGAAACGCACAGTGTAGTACATAGTATATGAGTGAGTTGCCCTGAAAAACTTAGAATATAAGAAACGCACAGTGTAGTACATAGTATATGAGTGAGTTGCACTCAAAAACTTAGAATATAAGAAACGCACAGTGTAGTACATAGTATATGAGTGAGTTGCACTGAAAAACTTAGAATATAAGAAACGCACAGTGTAGTACATAGTATATGAGTGAGTTGCACTGAAAAACTTAGAATTTAAGAAACCCACAGTGTAGTACATAGTATATGAGTGAGTTGCACTGAAAAACTTAGAATATAAGAAACGCACAGTGTAGTACAAAGTATATGAGTGAGTTGCACTGAAAAACCTAGAATTTAAGAAACGCACAGTGTAGTACATAGTATATGAGTGAGTTGCACTGAAAAACTTAGAATTTAAGAAACGCACAGTGTAGTACATAGTATATGAGTGAGTTGCACTGAAAAACTTAGAATATAAGAAACGCACAGTGTAGTACATAGTATATGAGTGAGTTGCACTGAAAAACTTAGAATATAAGAAACGCACAGTGTAGTACATAGTATATGAGTGAGTTGCACTGAAAAACTTAGAATATAAGAAACGCACAGTGTAGTACATAGTATATGAGTGAGTTGCACTGAAAAACTTAGAATATAAGAAACGCACAGTGTAGTACATAGTATATGAGTGAGTTGCACTGAAAAACTTAGAATATAAGAAACGCACAGTGTAGTACATAGTATATGAGTGAGTTGCACTGAAAAACTTAGAATATAAGAAACGCACAGTGTAGTACAAAGTATATGAGTGAGTTGCACTGAAAAACTTAGAATATAAGAAACGCACAGTGTAGTACATAGTATATGAGTGAGTTGCACTGAAAAACTTAGAATATAAGAAACGCACAGCGTAGTACAAAGTATATGAGTGAGTTGCACTGAAAAACTTAGAATATAAGAAACGCACAGCGTAGTACATAGTATATGAGTGAGTTGCACTGAAAAACTTAGAATATAAGAAACGCACAGTGTAGTACATAGTATATGAGTGAGTTGCACTGAAAAACTTAGAATTTACTGAAAAACCCGCATTACACGAAATGCACAGTGTAGTACATAGTATATGAGTGAGTTGCACTGAAAAACTTAGAATATAAGAAACGCACAGTGTAGTACATAGTATATGAGTGAGTTGCCCTGAAAAACTTAGAATATAAGAAACGCACAGTGTAGTACATAGTATATGAGTGAGTTGCACTGAAAAACTTAGAATATAAGAAACGTACAGTGTAGTACATAGTATATGAGTGAGTTGCACTGAAAAACTTAGAATATAAGAAACGCACAGTGTAGTACATAGTATATGAGTGAGTTGCACTGAAAAACTTAGAATATAAGAAACGCACAGTGTAGTACATAGTATATGAGTGAGTTGCACTGAAAAACTTAGAATATAAGAAACGCACAGTGTAGTACATAGTATATGAGTGAGTTGCACTGAAAAATTTAGAATATAAGAAACGCACAGTGTAGTACATAGTATATGAGTGAGTTGCACTGAAAAACTTAGAATTTAGAGAAACGCACAGTGTAGTACATAGTATATGAGTGAGTTGCACTGAAAAACTTAGAATATAATAAACGCACAGTGTAGTACATAGTATATGAGTGAGTTGCACTGAAAAACTTAGAATATAAGAAACGCACAGTGTAGTACATAGTATATGAGTGAGTTGCACTGAAAAACTTAGAATATAAGAAACGCACAGTGTAGTACATAGTATATGAGTGAGTTGCACTGAAAAACTTAGAATATAAGAAACGCACAGTGTAGTACATAGTATATGAGTGAGTTGCACTGAAAAACTTAGAATATAAGAAACGCACAGTGTAGTACATAGTATATGAGTGAGTTGCGATGAAAAACTTAGAATATAAGAAACGCACAGTGTAGTACATAGTATATGAGTGAGTTGCACTGAAAAACTTAGAATATAAGAAACGCACAGTGTAGTACATAGTATATGAGTGAGTTGCACTGAAAAACTTAGAATATAAGAAACGCACAGTGTAGTACATAGTATATGAGTGAGTTGCACGGAAAAACTTAGAATATAAGAAACGCACATTGTAGTACATAGTATATGAGTGAGTTGCACGGAAAAACCTAGAATTTAAGAAACGCACAGTGTAGTACATAGTATATGAGTGAGTTGCACTGAAAAACTTAGAATATAAGAAACGCACAGTGTAGTACATAGTATATGAGTGAGTTGCACTGAAAAACTTAGAATATAAGAAACGCACAGTGTAGTACATAGTATATGAGTGAGTTGCACTGAAAAACTTAGAATATAAGAAACGCACAGTGTAGTACATAGTATATGAGTGAGTTGCACTCAAAAACTTAGAATATAAGAAACGCACAGTGTAGTACATAGTATATGAGTGAGTTGCACTGAAAAACTTAGAATAAAAAACGCACAGTGTAGTACATAGTATATGAGTGAGTTGCACTGAAAAACTTAGAATATAAGAAACGCACAGTGTAGTACATAGTATATGAGTGAGTTGCACTGAAAAACTTAGAATATAAGAAACGCACAGTGTAGTACATAGTATATGAGTGAGTTGCACTGAAAAACTTAGAATTTAAGAAACGCACAGTGTAGTACATAGTATATGAGTGAGTTGCACTGAAAAACTTAGAATATAAGAAACGCACAGTGTAGTACAAAGTATATGAGTGAGTTGCACTGAAAAACTTAGAATATAAGAAACGCACAGTGTAGTACATAGTATATGAGTGAGTTGCACTGAAAAACTTAGAATATAAGAAACGCACAGTGTAGTACATAGTATATGAGTGAGTTGCACTGAAAAACTTAGAATTTACTGAAAAACCCGCATTACACGAAATGCACAGTGTAGTACATAGTATATGAGTGAGTTGCACTGAAAAACTTAGAATATAAGAAACGCACAGTGTAGTACATAGTATATGAGTGAGTTGCACTGAAAAACTTAGAATATAAGAAACGCACAGTGTAATACATAGTATATGAGTGAGTTGCACTGAAAAACTTAGAATATCAGAAACGCACAGTGTAGTACATAGTATATCAGTGAGTTGCACGGAAAAACCTAGAATTTAAGAAACGCACAGTGTAGTACATAGTATATGAGTGAGTTGCACTGAAAAACTTAGAATTTAAGAAACGCACAGTGTAGTACATAGTATATGAGTGAGTTGCACTGAAAAACTTAGAATATAAGAAACGCACAGTGTAGTACATAGTATATGAGTGAGTTGCACTGAAAAACTTAGAATATAAGAAACGCACAGTGTAGTACATAGTATATGAGTGAGTTGCACTGAAAAACTTAGAATATAAGAAACGCACAGTGTAGTACATAGTATATGAGTGAGTTGCACTGAAAAACTTAGAATATAAGAAACGCACAGTGTAGTACATAGTATATGAGTGAGTTGCACTGAAAAACTTAGAATATAAGAAACGCACAGTGTAGTACATAGTATATGAGTGAGTTGCACTGAAAAACTTAGAATATAAGAAACGCACAGTGTAGTACAAAGTATATGAGTGAGTTGCACTGAAAAACTTAGAATATAAGAAACGCACAGTGTAGTACATAGTATATGAGTGAGTTGCACTGAAAAACTTAGAATATAAGAAACGCACAGCGTAGTACAAAGTATATGAGTGAGTTGCACTGAAAAACTTAGAATATAAGAAACGCACAGCGTAGTACATAGTATATGAGTGAGTTGCACTGAAAAACTTAGAATATAAGAAACGCACAGTGTAGTACATAGTATATGAGTGAGTTGCACTGAAAAACTTAGAATTTACTGAAAAACCCGCATTACACGAAATGCACAGTGTAGTACATAGTATATGAGTGAGTTGCACTGAAAAACTTAGAATATAAGAAACGCACAGTGTAGTACATAGTATATGAGTGAGTTGCCCTGAAAAACTTAGAATATAAGAAACGCACAGTGTAGTACATAGTATATGAGTGAGTTGCACTCAAAAACTTAGAATATAAGAAACGCACAGTGTAGTACATAGTATATGAGTGAGTTGCACTGAAAAACTTAGAATATAAGAAACGCACAGTGTAGTACATAGTATATGAGTGAGTTGCACTGAAAAACTTAGAATTTAAGAAACCCACAGTGTAGTACATAGTATATGAGTGAGTTGCACTGAAAAACTTAGAATATAAGAAACGCACAGTGTAGTACAAAGTATATGAGTGAGTTGCACTGAAAAACCTAGAATTTAAGAAACGCACAGTGTAGTACATAGTATATGAGTGAGTTGCACTGAAAAACTTAGAATTTAAGAAACGCATAGTGTAGTACATAGTATATGAGTGAGTTGCACTGAAAAACTTAGAATATAAGAAACGCACAGTGTAGTACATAGTATATGAGTGAGTTGCACTGAAAAACTTAGAATATAAGAAACGCACAGTGTAGTACATAGTATATGAGTGAGTTGCACTGAAAAACTTAGAATATAAGAAACGCACAGTGTAGTACATAGTATATGAGTGAGTTGCACTGAAAAACTTAGAATATAAGAAACGCACAGTGTAGTACATAGTATATGAGTGAGTTGCACTGAAAAACTTAGAATATAAGAAACGCACAGTGTAGTACATAGTATATGAGTGAGTTGCACTGAAAAACTTAGAATATAAGAAACGCACAGTGTAGTACAAAGTATATGAGTGAGTTGCACTGAAAAACTTAGAATATAAGAAACGCACAGTGTAGTACATAGTATATGAGTGAGTTGCACTGAAAAACTTAGAATATAAGAAACGCACAGCGTAGTACAAAGTATATGAGTGAGTTGCACTGAAAAACTTAGAATATAAGAAACGCACAGCGTAGTACATAGTATATGAGTGAGTTGCACTGAAAAACTTAGAATATAAGAAACGCACAGTGTAGTACATAGTATATGAGTGAGTTGCACTGAAAAACTTAGAATTTACTGAAAAACCCGCATTACACGAAATGCACAGTGTAGTACATAGTATATGAGTGAGTTGCACTGAAAAACTTAGAATATAAGAAACGCACAGTGTAGTACATAGTATATGAGTGAGTTGCCCTGAAAAACTTAGAATATAAGAAACGCACAGTGTAGTACATAGTATATGAGTGAGTTGCACTGAAAAACTTAGAATATAAGAAACGTACAGTGTAGTACATAGTATATGAGTGAGTTGCACTGAAAAACTTAGAATATAAGAAACGCACAGTGTAGTACATAGTATATGAGTGAGTTGCACTGAAAAACTTAGAATATAAGAAACGCACAGTGTAGTACATAGTATATGAGTGAGTTGCACTGAAAAACTTAGAATATAAGAAACGCACAGTGTAGTACATAGTATATGAGTGAGTTGCACTGAAAAATTTAGAATATAAGAAACGCACAGTGTAGTACATAGTATATGAGTGAGTTGCACTGAAAAACTTAGAATTTAGAGAAACGCACAGTGTAGTACATAGTATATGAGTGAGTTGCACTGAAAAACTTAGAATATAATAAACGCACAGTGTAGTACATAGTATATGAGTGAGTTGCACTGAAAAACTTAGAATATAAGAAACGCACAGTGTAGTACATAGTATATGAGTGAGTTGCACTGAAAAACTTAGAATATAAGAAACGCACAGTGTAGTACATAGTATATGAGTGAGTTGCACTGAAAAACTTAGAATATAAGAAACGCACAGTGTAGTACATAGTATATGAGTGAGTTGCACTGAAAAACTTAGAATATAAGAAACGCACAGTGTAGTACATAGTATATGAGTGAGTTGCTATGAAAAACTTAGAATATAAGAAACGCACAGTGTAGTACATAGTATATGAGTGAGTTGCACTGAAAAACTTAGAATATAAGAAACGCACAGTGTAGTACATAGTATATGAGTGAGTTGCACTGAAAAACTTAGAATATAAGAAACGCACAGTGTAGTACATAGTATATGAGTGAGTTGCACGGAAAAACTTAGAATATAAGAAACGCACATTGTAGTACATAGTATATGAGTGAGTTGCACGGAAAAACCTAGAATTTAAGAAACGCACAGTGTAGTACATAGTATATGAGTGAGTTGCACTGAAAAACTTAGAATATAAGAAACGCACAGTGTAGTACATAGTATATGAGTGAGTTGCACTGAAAAACTTAGAATATAAGAAACGCACAGTGTAGTACATAGTATATGAGTGAGTTGCACTGAAAAACTTAGAATATAAGAAACGCACAGTGTAGTACATAGTATATGAGTGAGTTGCACTCAAAAACTTAGAATATAAGAAACGCACAGTGTAGTACATAGTATATGAGTGAGTTGCACTGAAAAACTTAGAATAAAAAACGCACAGTGTAGTACATAGTATATGAGTGAGTTGCACTGAAAAACTTAGAATATAAGAAACGCACAGTGTAGTACATAGTATATGAGTGAGTTGCACTGAAAAACTTAGAATATAAGAAACGCACAGTGTAGTACATAGTATATGAGTGAGTTGCACTGAAAAACTTAGAATTTAAGAAACGCACAGTGTAGTACATAGTATATGAGTGAGTTGCACTGAAAAACTTAGAATATAAGAAACGCACAGTGTAGTACAAAGTATATGAGTGAGTTGCACTGAAAAACTTAGAATATAAGAAACGCACAGTGTAGTACATAGTATATGAGTGAGTTGCACTGAAAAACTTAGAATATAAGAAACGCACAGTGTAGTACATAGTATATGAGTGAGTTGCACTGAAAAACTTAGAATTTACTGAAAAACCCGCATTACACGAAATGCACAGTGTAGTACATAGTATATGAGTGAGTTGCACTGAAAAACTTAGAATATAAGAAACGCACAGTGTAGTACATAGTATATGAGTGAGTTGCACTGAAAAACTTAGAATATAAGAAACGCACAGTGTAGTACATAGTATATGAGTGAGTTGCACTGAAAAAGTTAGAATATAAGAAACGCACAGTGTAGTACATAGTATATGAGTGAGTTGCACTGAAAAACTTAGAATTTAGGGAAACGCACAGTGTAGTACATAGTATATGAGTGAGTTGCACTGAAAAACTTAGAATATAAGAAACGCACAGTGTAGTACATAGTATATGAGTGAGTTGCACTGAAAAACTTAGAATATAAGAAACGCACAGTGTAGTACATAGTATATGAGTGAGTTGCACTGAAAAAGTTAGAATATAAGAAACGCACAGTGTAGTACATAGTATATGAGTGAGTTGCACTGAAAAACTTAGAATTTAGGGAAACGCACAGTGTAGTACATAGTATATGAGTGAGTTGCACTGAAAAACTTAGAATATAAGAAACGCACAGTGTAGTACATAGTATATGAGTGAGTTGCACTGAAAAACTTAGAATATAAGAAACGCACAGTGTAGTACATAGTATATGAGTGAGTTGCACTGAAAAACTTAGAATTTGCTGAAAAACCCGCATTACACGAAATGCACAGTGTAGTACATAGTATATGAGTGAGTTGCACTGAAAAACTTAGAATATAAGAAACGCACAGTGTAGTACATAGTATATGAGTGAGTTGCACTGAAAAACTTAGACTTTACTGAAAAACCCGAATTACACGAAATGCACAGTGTAGTACATAGTATATGAGTGAGTTGCACTGAAAAACTTAGAATATAAGAAACGCACAGTGTAGTACATAGTATATGAGTGAGTTGCACTGAAAAACTTAGAATATAAGAAACGCACAGTGTAGTACATAGTATATGAGTGAGTTGCACTGAAAAACTTAGAATATAAGAAACGAACAGTGTAGTACATAGTATATGAGTGAGTTGCACTGAAAAACTTAGAATATAAGAAACGCACAGTGTAGTACATAGTATATGAGTGAGTTGCACTGAAAAACTTAGAATATAAGAAACGCACAGTGTAGTACATAGTATATGAGTGAGTTGCACTGAAAAACTTAGAATATAAGAAACGCACAGTGTAGTAAATAGTATATGAGTGAGTTGCACTGAAAAACTTAGAATATAAGAAACGCACAGTGTAGTACATAGTATATGAGTGAGTTGCGATGAAAAACTTAGAATATAAGAAACGCACAGTGTAGTACATAGTATATGAGTAAGTTGCATCGAAAAACTTAGAATATAAGAAACGCACAGTGTAGTACATAGTATATGAGTGAGTTGCACTGAAAAACTTAGAATTTAAGAAACGCACAGTGTAGTACATAGTATATGAGTGAGTTGCACTGAAAAACTTAGAATATAAGAAACACACAGTGTAGTACATAGTATATGAGTGAGTTGCACTGAAAAACTTAGAATATAAGAAACGCACAGTGTAGTACATAGTATATGAGTGAGTTGCACTGAAAAACTTAGAATATAAGAAACGCACAGTGTAGTACATAGTATATGAGTGAGTTGCACTGAAAAACTTAGAATATAAGAAACGCACAGTGTAGTACATACTATATGAGTGAGTTGCACTGAAAAACTTAGAATATAAGAAACGCACAGTGTAGTACATAGTATATGAGTGAGTTGCACTGAAAAACTTAGAATATAAGAAACGCACAGTGTAGTACATAGTATATGAGTGAGTTGCACTGAAAAACTTAGAATATAAGAAACGCACAGTGTAGTACATAGTATATGAGTGAGTTGCACTGAAAAACTTAGAATTTAAGAAACGCACAGTATAGTACATAGTATATGAGTGAGTTGCACTGACAAACTTAGAATATAAGAAACGCACAGTGTAGTACAAAGTATATGAGTGAGTTGCACTGAAAAACTTAGAATATAAGAAACGCACAGTGTAGTACATAGTATATGAGTGAGTTGCACTGAAAAACTTAGAATATAAGAAACACACAGTGTAGTACATAGTATATGAGTGAGTTGCACTGAAAAACTTAGAATTTACTGAAAAACCCGCATTACACGAAATGCACAGTGTAGTACATAGTATATGAGTGAGTTGCACTGAAAAACTTAGAATATAAGAAACGCACAGTGTAGTACATAGTATATGAGTGAGTTGCACTGAAAAACTTAGAATATAAGAAACGCACAGTGTAGTACATAGTATATGAGTGAGTTGCACTGAAAAATTTAGAATATAAGAAACGCACAGTGTAGTACATAGTATATGAGTGAGTTGCACTGAAAAACTTAGAATTTAGAGAAACGCACAGTGTAGTACATAGTATATGAGTGAGTTGCACTGAAAAACTTAGAATATAATAAACGCACAGTGTAGTACATAGTATATGAGTGAGTTGCACTGAAAAACTTAGAATATAAGAAACGCACAGTGTAGTACATAGTATATGAGTGAGTTGCACTGAAAAATTTAGAATATAAGAAACGCACAGTGTAGTACATAGTATATGAGTGAGTTGCACTGAAAAACTTAGAATTTAGAGAAACGCACAGTGTAGTACATAGTATATGAGTGAGTTGCACTGAAAAACTTAGAATATAAGAAACGCACAGTGTAGTACATAGTATATGAGTGAGTTGCACTGAAAAACTTAGAATATAAGAAACGCACAGTGTAGTACATAGTATATGAGTGAGTTGCACTGAAAAACTTAGAATTTAAGAAACGCACAGTGTAGTACATAGTATATGAGTGAGTTGCACTGAAAAACTTAGAATTTACTGAAAAACCCGCATTACACGAAATGCACAGTGTAGTACATAGTATATGAGTGAGTTGCACTGAAAAACTTAGAATATAAGAAACGCACAGTGTAGTACATAGTATATGAGTGAGTTGCACTGAAAAACTTAGAATATAAGAAACGCACAGTGTAGTACATAGTATATGAGTGAGTTGCACTGAAAAACTTAGAATATAAGAAACGCACAGTGTAGTACATAGTATATGAGTGAGTTGCACTGAAAAACTTAGAATATAAGAAACGCACAGTGTAGTACATAGTATATGAGTGAGTTGCACTGAAAAACTTAGAATATAAGAAACGCACAGTGTAGTACATAGTATATGAGTGAGTTGCACTGAAAAATTTAGAATATAAGAAACGCACAGTGTAGTACATAGTATATGAGTGAGTTGCGATGAAAAACTTAGAATATAAGAAACGCACAGTGTAGTACATAGTATATGAGTGAGTTGCACTGAAAAACTTAGAATATAAGAAACGCACAGTGTAGTACATAGTATATGAGTGAGTTGCACTGAAAAACTTAGAATTTAAGAAACGCACAGTGTAGTACATAGTATATGAGAGAGTTGCACTGAAAAACTTAGAATATAAGAAACGCACAGTGTAGTACATAGTATATGAGTGAGTTGCACTGAAAAACTTAGAATATAAGAAACGCACAGTGTAGTACATAGTATATGAGTGAGTTGCACTGAAAAACTTAGAATATAAGAAACGCACAGTGTAGTACATAGTATATGAGTGAGTTGCACTGAAAAACTTAGAATATAAGAAACGCACAGTGTAGTACATAGTATATGAGTGAGTTGCACTGAAAACTTAGAATATAAGAAACGCACAGTGTAGTACATAGTATATGAGTGAGTTGCACTGAAAAACTTAGAATATAAGAAACGCACAGTGTAGTACATAGTATATGAGTGAGTTGCACTGAAAAACTTAGAATATAAGAAACGCACAGTGTAGTACATAGTATATGAGTGAGTTGCACTGAAAAACTTAGAATTTAAGAAACGCACAGTGTAGTACATAGTATATGAGTGAGTTGCACTGAAAAACTTAGAATATAAGAAACGCACAGTGTAGTACAAAGTATATGAGTGAGTTGCACTGAAAAACTTAGAATATAAGAAACGCACAGTGTAGTACATAGTATATGAGTGAGTTGCACTGAAAAACTTAGAATATAAGAAACACACAGTGTAGTACATAGTATATGAGTGAGTTGCACTGAAAAACTTAGAATTTACTGAAAAACCCGCATTACACGAAATGCACAGTGTAGTACATAGTATATGAGTGAGTTGCACTGAAAAACTTAGAATATAAGAAACGCACAGTGTAGTACATAGTATATGAGTGAGTTGCACTGAAAAACTTAGAATATAAGAAACGCACAGTGTAGTACATAGTATATGAGTGAGTTGCACTGAAAAACTTAGAATATAAGAAACGCACAGTGTAGTACATAGTATATGAGTGAGTTGCACTGAAAAACTTAGAATATAAGAAACGCACAGTGTAGTACATAGTATATGAGTGAGTTGCACTGAAAAACTTAGACTTTACTGAAAAACCCGCATTACACGAAATGCACAGTGTAGTACATAGTATATGAGTGAGTTGCACTGAAAAACTTAGAATATAAGAAACGCACAGTGTAGTACATAGTATATGAGTGAGTTGCACTGAAAAACTTAGAATATAAGAAACGCACAGTGTAGTACATAGTATATGAGTGAGTTGCACTGAAAAACTTAGAATATAAGAAACGAACAGTGTAGTACATAGTATATGAGTGAGTTGCACTGAAAAACTTAGAATATAAGAAACGCACAGTGTAGTACATAGTATATGAGTGAGTTGCACTGAAAAACTTAGAATATAAGAAACGCACAGTGTAGTACATAGTATATGAGTGAGTTGCACTGAAAAACTTAGAATATAAGAAACGCACAGTGTAGTAAATAGTATATGAGTGAGTTGCACTGAAAAACTTAGAATATAAGAAACGCACAGTGTAGTACATAGTATATGAGTGAGTTGCGATGAAAAACTTAGAATATAAGAAACCCACAGTGTAGTACATAGTATATGAGTGAGTTGCACTGAAAAACTTAGAATATAAGAAACGCACAGTGTAGTACATAGTATATGAGTGAGTTGCACTGAAAAACTTAGAATTTAAGAAACGCACAGTGTAGTACATAGTATATGAGTGAGTTGCACTGAAAAACTTAGAATATAAGAAACGCACAGTGTAGTACATAGTATATGAGTGAGTTGCACTGAAAAACTTAGAATATAAGAAACGCACAGTGTAGTACATAGTATATGAGTGAGTTGCACTGAAAAACTTAGAATATAAGAAACGCACAGTGTAGTACATAGTATATGAGTGAGTTGCACTGAAAAACTTAGAATATAAGAAACGCACAGTGTAGTACATAGTATATGAGTGAGTTGCACTGAAAAACTTAGAATATAAGAAACGCACAGTGTAGTACATAGTATATGAGTGAGTTGCACTGAAAAACTTAGAATATAAGAAACGCACAGTGTAGTACATAGTATATGAGTGAGTTGCACTGAAAAACTTAGAATATAAGAAACGCACAGTGTAGTACATAGTATATGAGTGAGTTGCACTGAAAAACTTAGAATTTAAGAAACGCACAGTATAGTACATAGTATATGAGTGAGTTGCACTGAAAAACTTAGAATATAAGAAACGCACAGTGTAGTACAAAGTATATGAGTGAGTTGCACTGAAAAACTTAGAATATAAGAAACGCACAGTGTAGTACATAGTATATGAGTGAGTTGCACTGAAAAACTTAGAATATAAGAAACACACAGTGTAGTACATAGTATATGAGTGAGTTGCACTGAAAAACTTAGAATTTACTGAAAAACCCGCATTACACGAAATGCACAGTGTAGTACATAGTATATGAGTGAGTTGCACTGAAAAACTTAGAATATAAGAAACGCACAGTGTAGTACATAGTATATGAGTGAGTTGCAGTGAAAAACTTAGAATATAAGAAACGCACAGTGTAGTACATAGTATATGAGTGAGTTGCACTGAAAAATTTAGAATATAAGAAACGCACAGTGTAGTACATAGTATATGAGTGAGTTGCACTGAAAAACTTAGAATTTAGAGAAACGCACAGTGTAGTACATAGTATATGAGTGAGTTGCACTGAAAAACTTAGAATATAATAAACGCACAGTGTAGTACATAGTATATGAGTGAGTTGCACTGAAAAACTTAGAATATAAGAAACGCACAGTGTAGTACATAGTATATGAGTGAGTTGCACTGAAAAATTTAGAATATAAGAAACGCACAGTGTAGTACATAGTATATGAGTGAGTTGCACTGAAAAACTTAGAATTTAGAGAAACGCACAGTGTAGTACATAGTATATGAGTGAGTTGCACTGAAAAACTTAGAATATAAGAAACGCACAGTGTAGTACATAGTATATGAGTGAGTTGCACTGAAAAACTTAGAATATAAGAAACGCACAGTGTAGTACATAGTATATGAGTGAGTTGCACTGAAAAACTTAGAATTTAAGAAACGCACAGTGTAGTACATAGTATATGAGTGAGTTGCACTGAAAAACTTAGAATTTACTGAAAAACCCGCATTACACGAAATGCACAGTGTAGTACATAGTATATGAGTGAGTTGCACTGAAAAACTTAGAATATAAGAAACGCACAGTGTAGTACATAGTATATGAGTGAGTTGCACTGAAAAACTTAGAATATAAGAAACGCACAGTGTAGTACATAGTATATGAGTGAGTTGCACTGAAAAACTTAGAATATAAGTAACGCACAGTGTAGTACATAGTATATGAGTGAGTTGCACTGAAAAACTTAGAATATAAGAAACGCACAGTGTAGTACATAGTATATGAGTGAGTTGCACTGAAAAACTTAGAATATAAGAAACGCACAGTGTAGTACATAGTATATGAGTGAGTTGCACTGAAAAATTTAGAATATAAGAAACGCACAGTGTAGTACATAGTATATGAGTGAGTTGCGATGAAAAACTTAGAATATAAGAAACGCACAGTGTAGTACATAGTATATGAGTGAGTTGCACTGAAAAACTTAGAATATAAGAAACGCACAGTGTAGTACATAGTATATGAGTGAGTTGCACTGAAAAACTTAGAATTTAAGAAACGCACAGTGTAGTACATAGTATATGAGTGAGTTGCACTGAAAAACTTAGAATATAAGAAACGCACAGTGTAGTACATAGTATATGAGTGAGTTGCACTGAAAAACTTAGAATATAAGAAACGCACAGTGTAGTACATAGTATATGAGTGAGTTGCACTGAAAAACTTAGAATATAAGAAACGCACAGTGTAGTACATAGTATATGAGTGAGTTGCACTGAAAAACTTAGAATATAAGAAACGCACAGTGTAGTACATAGTATATGAGTGAGTTGCACTGAAAACTTAGAATATAAGAAACGCACAGTGTAGTACATAGTATATGAGTGAGTTGCACTGAAAAACTTAGAATATAAGAAACGCACAGTGTAGTACATAGTATATGAGTGAGTTGCACTAGAAAAACTTAGAATATAAGAAACGCACAGTGTAGTACATAGTATATGAGTGAGTTGCACTGAAAAACTTAGAATTTAAGAAACGCACAGTGTAGTACATAGTATATGAGTGAGTTGCACTGAAAAACTTAGAATATAAGAAACGCACAGTGTAGTACAAAGTATATGAGTGAGTTGCACTGAAAAACTTAGAATATAAGAAACGCACAGTGTAGTACATAGTATATGAGTGAGTTGCACTGAAAAACTTAGAATATAAGAAACACACAGTGTAGTACATAGTATATGAGTGAGTTGCACTGAAAAACTTAGAATTTACTGAAAAACCCGCATTACACGAAATGCACAGTGTAGTACATAGTATATGAGTGAGTTGCACTGAAAAACTTAGAATATAAGAAACGCACAGTGTAGTACATAGTATATGAGTGAGTTGCACTGAAAAACTTAGAATATAAGAAACGCACAGTGTAGTACATAGTATATGAGTGAGTTGCACTGAAAAACTTAGAATATAAGAAACGCACAGTGTAGTACATAGTATATGAGTGAGTTGCACTGAAAAACTTAGAATATAAGAAACGCACAGTGTAGTACATAGTATATGAGTGAGTTGCACTGAAAAACTTAGAATATAAGAAACGCACAGTGTAGTACATAGTATATGAGTGAGTTGCACTGAAAAACTTAGAATATAAGAAACGCACAGTGTAGTACATAGTATATGAGTGAGTTGCACTGAAAAATTTAGAATATAAGAAACGCACAGTGTAGTACATAGTATATGAGTGAGTTGCACTGAAAAACTTAGAATTTAGAGAAACGCACAGTGTAGTACATAGTATATGAGTGAGTTGCACTGAAAAACTTAGAATATAATAAACGCACAGTGTAGTACATAGTATATGAGTGAGTTGCACTGAAAAACTTAGAATATAAGAAACGCACAGTGTAGTACATAGTATATGAGTGAGTTGCACTGAAAAATTTAGAATATAAGAAACGCACAGTGTAGTACATAGTATATGAGTGAGTTGCACTGAAAAACTTAGAATTTAGAGAAACGCACAGTGTAGTACATAGTATATGAGTGAGTTGCACTGAAAAACTTAGAATATAAGAAACGCACAATGTAGTACATAGTATATGAGTGAGTTGCACTGAAAAACTTAGAATATAAGAAACGCACAGTGTAGTACATAGTATATGAGTGAGTTGCACTGAAAAACTTAGAATTTAAGAAACGCACAGTGTAGTACATAGTATATGAGTGAGTTGCACTGAAAAACTTAGAATTTACTGAAAAACCCGCATTACACGAAATGCACAGTGTAGTACATAGTATATGAGTGAGTTGCACTGAAAAACTTAGAATATAAGAAACGCACAGTGTAGTACATAGTATATGAGTGAGTTGCACTGAAAAACTTAGAATATAAGAAACGCACAGTGTAGTACATAGTATATGAGTGAGTTGCACTGAAAAACTTAGAATATAAGAAACGCACAGTGTAGTACATAGTATATGAGTGAGTTGCACTGAAAAACTTAGAATATAAGAATCGCACAGTGTAGTACATAGTATATGAGTGAGTTGCACTGAAAAACTTAGAATATAAGAAACGCACAGTGTAGTACATAGTATAAGAGTGAGTTGCACTGAAAAACTTAGAATATAAGAAACGCACAGTGTAGTACATAGTATATGAGTGAGTTGCACTGAAAAACTTAGAATATAAGAAACGCACAGTGTAGTACATAATATATGAGTGAGTTGCACTGAAAAACTTAGAATATAATAAACGCACAGTGTAGTACATAGTATATGAGTGAGTTGCACTGAAAAACTTAGAATATAAGAAACGCACAGTGTAGTACATAGTATATGAGTGAGTTGCACTGAAAAACTTAGAATATAAGAAACGCACATTGTAGTACATAGTATATGAGTGAGTTGCACGGAAAAACTTAGAATTTAAGAAACGCACAGTGTAGTACATAGTATATGAGTGAGTTGCACTGAAAAACTTAGAATTTAAGAAACGCACAGTGTAGTACATAGTATATGAGTGAGTTGCACTGAAAAACTTAGAATATAAGAAACGCACAGTGTAGTGCATAGTATATGAGTGAGTTGCACTGAAAAACTTAGAATATAAGAAACGCACAGTGTAGTACATAGTATATGAGTGAGTTGCACTGAAAAACTTAGAATATAAGAAACGCACAGTGTAGTACATAGTATATGAGTGAGTTGCACTGAAAAACTTAGAATATAAGAAACGCACAGTGTAGTACATAGTATATGAGTGAGTTGCACTGAAAAACTTAGAATATAAGAAACGCACAGTGTAGTACATATATATGAGTGAGTTGCACTGAAAAACTTAGAATATAAGAAACGCACAGTGTAGTACATAGTATATGAGTGAGTTGCACTGAAAAACTTAGAATTTAAGAAACGCACAGTGTAGTACATAGTATATGAGTGAGTTGCACTGAAAAACTTAGAATATAAGAAACGCACAGTGTAGTACAAAGTATATGAGTGAGTTGCACTGAAAAACTTAGAATATAAGAAACGCACAGTGTAGTACATAGTATATGAGTGAGTTGCACTGAAAAACTTAGAATATAAGAAACGCACAGTGTAGTACATAGTATATGAGTGAGTTGCACTGAAAAACTTAGAATTTAAGAAACGCACAGTGTAGTACATAGTATATGAGTGAGTTGCACTGAAAAACTTAGAATTTACTGAAAAACCCGCATTACACGAAATGCACAGTGTAGTACATAGTATATGAGTGAGTTGCACTGAAAAACTTAGAATATAAGAAACGCACAGTGTAGTACATAGTATATGAGTGAGTTGCACTGAAAAACTTAGAATATAAGAAACGCACAGTTTAGTACATAGTATATGAGTGAGTTGCACTGAAAAACTTAGAATATAAGAAACGCACAGTGTAGTACATAGTATATGAGTGAGTTGCACTGAAAAACTTAGAATATAAGAAACGCACAGTGTAGTACATAGTATATGAGTGAGTTGCACTGAAAAACTTAGAATATAAGAAACGCACAGTGTAGTACATAGTATATGAGTGAGTTGCACTGAAAAACTTAGAATATAAGAAACGCACAGTGTAGTACATAGTATATGAGTGAGTTGCACTGAAAAACTTAGAATATAAGAAACGCACAGTGTAGTACATAGTATATGAGTGAGTTGCACTGAAAAACTTAGAATATAAGAAACGCACAGTGTAGTACATAGTATATGACTGAGTTGCACTGAAAAACTTAGAATATAAGAAACGCACAGTGTAGTACATAGTATATGAGTGAGTTGCACTGAAAAATTTAGAATATAAGAAACGCACAGTGTAGTACATAGTATATGAGTGAGTTGCACTGAAAAACTTAGAATTTAGAGAAACGCACAGTGTAGTACATAGTATATGAGTGAGTTGCACTGAAAAACTTAGAATATAATAAACGCACAGTGTAGTACATAGTATATGAGTGAGTTGCACTGAAAAACTTAGAATATAAGAAACGCACAGTGTAGTACATAGTATATGAGTGAGTTGCACTGAAAAATTTAGAATATAAGAAACGCACAGTGTAGTACATAGTATATGAGTGAGTTGCACTGAAAAACTTAGAATATAAGAAACGCACAGTGTAGTACATAGTATATGAGTGAGTTGCACTGAAAAACTTAGAATATAAGAAACGCACAGTGTAGTACATAGTATATGAGTGAGTTGCACTGAAAAACTTAGAATATAATAAACGCACAGTGTAGTACATAGTATATGAGTGAGTTGCACTGAAAAACTTAGAATATAAGAAACGCACAGTGTAGTACATAGTATATGAGTGAGTTGCACTGAAAAATTTAGAATATAAGAAACGCACAGTGTAGTACATAGTATATGAGTGAGTTGCACTGAAAAACTTAGAATTTAGAGAAACGCACAGTGTAGTACATAGTATATGAGTGAGTTGCACTGAAAAACTTAGAATATAAGAAACGCACAGTGTAGTACATAGTATATGAGTGAGTTGCACTGAAAAACTTAGAATATAAGAAACGCACAGTGTAGTACATAGTATATGAGTGAGTTGCACTGAAAAACTTAGAATTTACTGAAAAACCCGCATTACACGAAATGCACAGTGTAGTACATAGTATATGAGTGAGTTGCACTGAAAAACTTAGAATATAAGAAACGCACAGTGTAGTACATAGTATATGAGTGAGTTGCACTGAAAAACTTAGAATATAAGAAACGCACAGTGTAGTACATAGTATATGAGTGAGTTGCACTGAAAAACTTAGAATATAAGAAACGCACAGTGTAGTACATAGTATATGAGTGAGTTGCACTGAAAAACTTAGAATATAAAAAACGCACAGTGTAGTACATAGTATATGAGTGAGTTGCACTGAAAAACTTAGAATATAAGAAACGCACAGTGTAGTACATAGTATATGAGTGAGTTGCACTGAAAAACTTAGAATATAAGAAACGCACAGTGTAGTACATAGTATATGAGTGAGTTGCGATGAAAAACTTAGAATATAAGAAACGCACAGTGTAGTACATAGTATATGAGTGAGTTGCACTGAAAAACTTAGAATATAAGAAACGCACAGTGTAGTACATAGTATATGAGTGAGTTGCACTGAAAAACTTAGAATTTAAGAAACGCACAGTGTAGTACATAGTATATGAGTGAGTTGCACTGAAAAACTTAGAATATAAGAAACGCACAGTGTAGTACATAGTATATGAGTGAGTTGCACTGAAAAACTTAGAATATAAGAAACGCACAGTGTAGTACATAGTATATGAGTGAGTTGCACTGAAAAACTTAGAATATAAGAAACGCACAGTGTAGTACATAGTATATGAGTGAGTTGCACTGAAAAACTTAGAATATAAGAAACGCACAGTGTAGTACATAGTATATGAGTGAGTTGCACTGAAAACTTAGAATATAAGAAACGCACAGTGTAGTACATAGTATATGAGTGAGTTGCACTGAAAAACTTAGAATATAAGAAACGCACAGTGTAGTACATAGTATATGAGTGAGTTGCACTGAAAAACTTAGAATATAAGAAACGCACAGTGTAGTACATAGTATATGAGTGAGTTGCACTGAAAAACTTAGAATTTAAGAAACGCACAGTGTAGTACATAGTATATGAGTGAGTTGCACTGAAAAACTTAGAATATAAGAAACGCACAGTGTAGTACAAAGTATATGAGTGAGTTGCACTGAAAAACTTAGAATATAAGAAACGCACAGTGTAGTACATAGTATATGAGTGAGTTGCACTGAAAAACTTAGAATATAAGAAACACACAGTGTAGTACATAGTATATGAGTGAGTTGCACTGAAAAACTTAGAATTTACTGAAAAACCCGCATTACACGAAATGCACAGTGTAGTACATTGTATATGAGTGAGTTGCACTGAAAAACTTAGAATATAAGAAACGCACAGTGTAGTACATAGTATATGAGTGAGTTGCACTGAAAAACTTAGAATATAAGAAACGCACAGTGTAGTACATAGTATATGAGTGAGTTGCACTGAAAAACTTAGAATATAAGAAACGCACAGTGTAGTACATAGTATATGAGTGAGTTGCACTGAAAAACTTAGAATATAAGAAACGCACAGTGTAGTACATAGTATATGAGTGAGTTGCACTGAAAAACTTAGAATATAAGAAACGCACAGTGTAGTACATAGTATATGAGTGAGTTGCACTGAAAAACTTAGAATATAAGAAACGCACAGTGTAGTACATAGTATATGAGGGAGTTGCACTGAAAAATTTAGAATATAAGAAACGCACAGTGTAGTACATAGTATATGAGTGAGTTGCACTGAAAAACTTAGAATTTAGAGAAACGCACAGTGTAGTACATAGTATATGAGTGAGTTGCACTGAAAAACTTAGAATATAAGAAACGCA
Organism: Mus caroli; assembly: GCF_978045245.1. Lineage (NCBI taxonomy): Eukaryota > Metazoa > Chordata > Mammalia > Rodentia > Muridae > Mus > Mus caroli. The sequence continues at coordinate 7,121,743 of NW_028227280.1, read as the reverse complement.
CAGTGTAGTACATAGTATATGAGTGAGTTGCACTGAAAACTTAGAATATAAGAAACGCACAGTGTAGTACATAGTATATGAGTGAGTTGCACTGAAAAACTTAGAATATAAGAAACGCACAGTGTAGTACATAGTATATGAGTGAGTTGCACTAGAAAAACTTAGAATATAAGAAACGCACAGTGTAGTACATAGTATATGAGTGAGTTGCACTGAAAAACTTAGAATTTAAGAAACGCACAGTGTAGTACATAGTATATGAGTGAGTTGCACTGAAAAACTTAGAATATAAGAAACGCACAGTGTAGTACAAAGTATATGAGTGAGTTGCACTGAAAAACTTAGAATATAAGAAACGCACAGTGTAGTACATAGTATATGAGTGAGTTGCACTGAAAAACTTAGAATATAAGAAACACACAGTGTAGTACATAGTATATGAGTGAGTTGCACTGAAAAACTTAGAATTTACTGAAAAACCCGCATTACACGAAATGCACAGTGTAGTACATAGTATATGAGTGAGTTGCACTGAAAAACTTAGAATATAAGAAACGCACAGTGTAGTACATAGTATATGAGTGAGTTGCACTGAAAAACTTAGAATATAAGAAACGCACAGTGTAGTACATAGTATATGAGTGAGTTGCACTGAAAAACTTAGAATATAAGAAACGCACAGTGTAGTACATAGTATATGAGTGAGTTGCACTGAAAAACTTAGAATATAAGAAACGCACAGTGTAGTACATAGTATATGAGTGAGTTGCACTGAAAAACTTAGAATATAAGAAACGCACAGTGTAGTACATAGTATATGAGTGAGTTGCACTGAAAAACTTAGAATATAAGAAACGCACAGTGTAGTACATAGTATATGAGTGAGTTGCACTGAAAAATTTAGAATATAAGAAACGCACAGTGTAGTACATAGTATATGAGTGAGTTGCACTGAAAAACTTAGAATTTAGAGAAACGCACAGTGTAGTACATAGTATATGAGTGAGTTGCACTGAAAAACTTAGAATATAATAAACGCACAGTGTAGTACATAGTATATGAGTGAGTTGCACTGAAAAACTTAGAATATAAGAAACGCACAGTGTAGTACATAGTATATGAGTGAGTTGCACTGAAAAATTTAGAATATAAGAAACGCACAGTGTAGTACATAGTATATGAGTGAGTTGCACTGAAAAACTTAGAATTTAGAGAAACGCACAGTGTAGTACATAGTATATGAGTGAGTTGCACTGAAAAACTTAGAATATAAGAAACGCACAATGTAGTACATAGTATATGAGTGAGTTGCACTGAAAAACTTAGAATATAAGAAACGCACAGTGTAGTACATAGTATATGAGTGAGTTGCACTGAAAAACTTAGAATTTAAGAAACGCACAGTGTAGTACATAGTATATGAGTGAGTTGCACTGAAAAACTTAGAATTTACTGAAAAACCCGCATTACACGAAATGCACAGTGTAGTACATAGTATATGAGTGAGTTGCACTGAAAAACTTAGAATATAAGAAACGCACAGTGTAGTACATAGTATATGAGTGAGTTGCACTGAAAAACTTAGAATATAAGAAACGCACAGTGTAGTACATAGTATATGAGTGAGTTGCACTGAAAAACTTAGAATATAAGAAACGCACAGTGTAGTACATAGTATATGAGTGAGTTGCACTGAAAAACTTAGAATATAAGAATCGCACAGTGTAGTACATAGTATATGAGTGAGTTGCACTGAAAAACTTAGAATATAAGAAACGCACAGTGTAGTACATAGTATAAGAGTGAGTTGCACTGAAAAACTTAGAATATAAGAAACGCACAGTGTAGTACATAGTATATGAGTGAGTTGCACTGAAAAACTTAGAATATAAGAAACGCACAGTGTAGTACATAATATATGAGTGAGTTGCACTGAAAAACTTAGAATATAATAAACGCACAGTGTAGTACATAGTATATGAGTGAGTTGCACTGAAAAACTTAGAATATAAGAAACGCACAGTGTAGTACATAGTATATGAGTGAGTTGCACTGAAAAACTTAGAATATAAGAAACGCACATTGTAGTACATAGTATATGAGTGAGTTGCATGGAAAAACTTAGAATTTAAGAAACGCACAGTGTAGTACATAGTATATGAGTGAGTTGCACTGAAAAACTTAGAATTTAAGAAACGCACAGTGTAGTACATAGTATATGAGTGAGTTGCACTGAAAAACTTAGAATATAAGAAACGCACAGTGTAGTGCATAGTATATGAGTGAGTTGCACTGAAAAACTTAGAATATAAGAAACGCACAGTGTAGTACATAGTATATGAGTGAGTTGCACTGAAAAACTTAGAATATAAGAAACGCACAGTGTAGTACATAGTATATGAGTGAGTTGCACTGAAAAACTTAGAATATAAGAAACGCACAGTGTAGTACATAGTATATGAGTGAGTTGCACTGAAAAACTTAGAATATAAGAAACGCACAGTGTAGTACATATATATGAGTGAGTTGCACTGAAAAACTTAGAATATAAGAAACGCACAGTGTAGTACATAGTATATGAGTGAGTTGCACTGAAAAACTTAGAATTTAAGAAACGCACAGTGTAGTACATAGTATATGAGTGAGTTGCACTGAAAAACTTAGAATATAAGAAACGCACAGTGTAGTACAAAGTATATGAGTGAGTTGCACTGAAAAACTTAGAATATAAGAAACGCACAGTGTAGTACATAGTATATGAGTGAGTTGCACTGAAAAACTTAGAATATAAGAAACGCACAGTGTAGTACATAGTATATGAGTGAGTTGCACTGAAAAACTTAGAATTTAAGAAACGCACAGTGTAGTACATAGTATATGAGTGAGTTGCACTGAAAAACTTAGAATATAAGAAACGCACAGTGTAGTACATAGTATATGAGTGAGTTGCACTGAAAAACTTAGAATATAAGAAACGCACAGTGTAGTACATAGTATATGAGTGAGTTGCGATGAAAAACTTAGAATATAAGAAACGCACAGTGTAGTACATAGTATATGAGTGAGTTGCACTGAAAAACTTAGAATATAAGAAACGCACAGTGTAGTACATAGTATATGAGTGAGTTGCACTGAAAAACTTAGAATTTAAGAAACGCACAGTGTAGTACATAGTATATGAGTGAGTTGCACTGAAAAACTTAGAATATAAGAAACGCACAGTGTAGTACATAGTATATGAGTGAGTTGCACTGAAAAACTTAGAATATAAGAAACGCACAGTGTAGTACATAGTATATGAGTGAGTTGCACTGAAAAACTTAGAATATAAGAAACGCACAGTGTAGTACATAGTATATGAGTGAGTTGCACTGAAAAACTTAGAATATAAGAAACGCACAGTGTAGTACATAGTATATGAGTGAGTTGCACTGAAAACTTAGAATATAAGAAACGCACAGTGTAGTACATAGTATATGAGTGAGTTGCACTGAAAAACTTAGAATATAAGAAACGCACAGTGTAGTACATAGTATATGAGTGAGTTGCACTGAAAAACTTAGAATATAAGAAACGCACAGTGTAGTACATAGTATATGAGTGAGTTGCACTGAAAAACTTAGAATTTAAGAAACGCACAGTGTAGTACATAGTATATGAGTGAGTTGCACTGAAAAACTTAGAATATAAGAAACGCACAGTGTAGTACAAAGTATATGAGTGAGTTGCACTGAAAAACTTAGAATATAAGAAACGCACAGTGTAGTACATAGTATATGAGTGAGTTGCACTGAAAAACTTAGAATATAAGAAACACACAGTGTAGTACATAGTATATGAGTGAGTTGCACTGAAAAACTTAGAATTTACTGAAAAACCCGCATTACACGAAATGCACAGTGTAGTACATTGTATATGAGTGAGTTGCACTGAAAAACTTAGAATATAAGAAACGCACAGTGTAGTACATAGTATATGAGTGAGTTGCACTGAAAAACTTAGAATATAAGAAACGCACAGTGTAGTACATAGTATATGAGTGAGTTGCACTGAAAAACTTAGAATATAAGAAACGCACAGTGTAGTACATAGTATATGAGTGAGTTGCACTGAAAAACTTAGAATATAAGAAACGCACAGTGTAGTACATAGTATATGAGTGAGTTGCACTGAAAAACTTAGAATATAAGAAACGCACAGTGTAGTACATAGTATATGAGTGAGTTGCACTGAAAAACTTAGAATATAAGAAACGCACAGTGTAGTACATAGTATATGAGGGAGTTGCACTGAAAAATTTAGAATATAAGAAACGCACAGTGTAGTACATAGTATATGAGTGAGTTGCACTGAAAAACTTAGAATTTAGAGAAACGCACAGTGTAGTACATAGTATATGAGTGAGTTGCACTGAAAAACTTAGAATATAAGAAACGCACAGTGTAGTACATAGTATATGAGTGAGTTGCACTGAAAACTTAGAATATAAGAAACGCACAGTGTAGTACATAGTATATGAGTGAGTTGCACTGAAAAACTTAGAATATAAGAAACGCACAGTGTAGTACATAGTATATGAGTGAGTTGCACTAGAAAAACTTAGAATATAAGAAACGCACAGTGTAGTACATAGTATATGAGTGAGTTGCACTGAAAAACTTAGAATTTAAGAAACGCACAGTGTAGTACATAGTATATGAGTGAGTTGCACTGAAAAACTTAGAATATAAGAAACGCACAGTGTAGTACAAAGTATATGAGTGAGTTGCACTGAAAAACTTAGAATATAAGAAACGCACAGTGTAGTACATAGTATATGAGTGAGTTGCACTGAAAAACTTAGAATATAAGAAACACACAGTGTAGTACATAGTATATGAGTGAGTTGCACTGAAAAACTTAGAATTTACTGAAAAACCCGCATTACACGAAATGCACAGTGTAGTACATAGTATATGAGTGAGTTGCACTGAAAAACTTAGAATATAAGAAACGCACAGTGTAGTACATAGTATATGAGTGAGTTGCACTGAAAAACTTAGAATATAAGAAACGCACAGTGTAGTACATAGTATATGAGTGAGTTGCACTGAAAAACTTAGAATATAAGAAACGCACAGTGTAGTACATAGTATATGAGTGAGTTGCACTGAAAAACTTAGAATATAAGAAACGCACAGTGTAGTACATAGTATATGAGTGAGTTGCACTGAAAAACTTAGAATATAAGAAACGCACAGTGTAGTACATAGTATATGAGTGAGTTGCACTGAAAAACTTAGAATATAAGAAACGCACAGTGTAGTACATAGTATATGAGTGAGTTGCACTGAAAAATTTAGAATATAAGAAACGCACAGTGTAGTACATAGTATATGAGTGAGTTGCACTGAAAAACTTAGAATTTAGAGAAACGCACAGTGTAGTACATAGTATATGAGTGAGTTGCACTGAAAAACTTAGAATATAATAAACGCACAGTGTAGTACATAGTATATGAGTGAGTTGCACTGAAAAACTTAGAATATAAGAAACGCACAGTGTAGTACATAGTATATGAGTGAGTTGCACTGAAAAATTTAGAATATAAGAAACGCACAGTGTAGTACATAGTATATGAGTGAGTTGCACTGAAAAACTTAGAATTTAGAGAAACGCACAGTGTAGTACATAGTATATGAGTGAGTTGCACTGAAAAACTTAGAATATAAGAAACGCACAATGTAGTACATAGTATATGAGTGAGTTGCACTGAAAAACTTAGAATATAAGAAACGCACAGTGTAGTACATAGTATATGAGTGAGTTGCACTGAAAAACTTAGAATTTAAGAAACGCACAGTGTAGTACATAGTATATGAGTGAGTTGCACTGAAAAACTTAGAATTTACTGAAAAACCCGCATTACACGAAATGCACAGTGTAGTACATAGTATATGAGTGAGTTGCACTGAAAAACTTAGAATATAAGAAACGCACAGTGTAGTACATAGTATATGAGTGAGTTGCACTGAAAAACTTAGAATATAAGAAACGCACAGTGTAGTACATAGTATATGAGTGAGTTGCACTGAAAAACTTAGAATATAAGAAACGCACAGTGTAGTACATAGTATATGAGTGAGTTGCACTGAAAAACTTAGAATATAAGAATCGCACAGTGTAGTACATAGTATATGAGTGAGTTGCACTGAAAAACTTAGAATATAAGAAACGCACAGTGTAGTACATAGTATAAGAGTGAGTTGCACTGAAAAACTTAGAATATAAGAAACGCACAGTGTAGTACATAGTATATGAGTGAGTTGCACTGAAAAACTTAGAATATAAGAAACGCACAGTGTAGTACATAATATATGAGTGAGTTGCACTGAAAAACTTAGAATATAATAAACGCACAGTGTAGTACATAGTATATGAGTGAGTTGCACTGAAAAACTTAGAATATAAGAAACGCACAGTGTAGTACATAGTATATGAGTGAGTTGCACTGAAAAACTTAGAATATAAGAAACGCACATTGTAGTACATAGTATATGAGTGAGTTGCATGGAAAAACTTAGAATTTAAGAAACGCACAGTGTAGTACATAGTATATGAGTGAGTTGCACTGAAAAACTTAGAATTTAAGAAACGCACAGTGTAGTACATAGTATATGAGTGAGTTGCACTGAAAAACTTAGAATATAAGAAACGCACAGTGTAGTGCATAGTATATGAGTGAGTTGCACTGAAAAACTTAGAATATAAGAAACGCACAGTGTAGTACATAGTATATGAGTGAGTTGCACTGAAAAACTTAGAATATAAGAAACGCACAGTGTAGTACATAGTATATGAGTGAGTTGCACTGAAAAACTTAGAATATAAGAAACGCACAGTGTAGTACATAGTATATGAGTGAGTTGCACTGAAAAACTTAGAATATAAGAAACGCACAGTGTAGTACATATATATGAGTGAGTTGCACTGAAAAACTTAGAATATAAGAAACGCACAGTGTAGTACATAGTATATGAGTGAGTTGCACTGAAAAACTTAGAATTTAAGAAACGCACAGTGTAGTACATAGTATATGAGTGAGTTGCACTGAAAAACTTAGAATATAAGAAACGCACAGTGTAGTACAAAGTATATGAGTGAGTTGCACTGAAAAACTTAGAATATAAGAAACGCACAGTGTAGTACATAGTATATGAGTGAGTTGCACTGAAAAACTTAGAATATAAGAAACGCACAGTGTAGTACATAGTATATGAGTGAGTTGCACTGAAAAACTTAGAATTTAAGAAACGCACAGTGTAGTACATAGTATATGAGTGAGTTGCACTGAAAAACTTAGAATTTACTGAAAAACCCGCATTACACGAAATGCACAGTGTAGTACATAGTATATGAGTGAGTTGCACTGAAAAACTTAGAATATAAGAAACGCACAGTGTAGTACATAGTATATGAGTGAGTTGCACTGAAAAACTTAGAATATAAGAAACGCACAGTTTAGTACATAGTATATGAGTGAGTTGCACTGAAAAACTTAGAATATAAGAAACGCACAGTGTAGTACATAGTATATGAGTGAGTTGCACTGAAAAACTTAGAATATAAGAAACGCACAGTGTAGTACATAGTATATGAGTGAGTTGCACTGAAAAACTTAGAATATAAGAAACGCACAGTGTAGTACATAGTATATGAGTGAGTTGCACTGAAAAACTTAGAATATAAGAAACGCACAGTGTAGTACATAGTATATGAGTGAGTTGCACTGAAAAACTTAGAATATAAGAAACGCACAGTGTAGTACATAGTATATGAGTGAGTTGCACTGAAAAACTTAGAATATAAGAAACGCACAGTGTAGTACATAGTATATGACTGAGTTGCACTGAAAAACTTAGAATATAAGAAACGCACAGTGTAGTACATAGTATATGAGTGAGTTGCACTGAAAAATTTAGAATATAAGAAACGCACAGTGTAGTACATAGTATATGAGTGAGTTGCACTGAAAAACTTAGAATTTAGAGAAACGCACAGTGTAGTACATAGTATATGAGTGAGTTGCACTGAAAAACTTAGAATATAATAAACGCACAGTGTAGTACATAGTATATGAGTGAGTTGCACTGAAAAACTTAGAATATAAGAAACGCACAGTGTAGTACATAGTATATGAGTGAGTTGCACTGAAAAATTTAGAATATAAGAAACGCACAGTGTAGTACATAGTATATGAGTGAGTTGCACTGAAAAACTTAGAATATAAGAAACGCACAGTGTAGTACATAGTATATGAGTGAGTTGCACTGAAAAACTTAGAATATAAGAAACGCACAGTGTAGTACATAGTATATGAGTGAGTTGCACTGAAAAACTTAGAATATAATAAACGCACAGTGTAGTACATAGTATATGAGTGAGTTGCACTGAAAAACTTAGAATATAAGAAACGCACAGTGTAGTACATAGTATATGAGTGAGTTGCACTGAAAAATTTAGAATATAAGAAACGCACAGTGTAGTACATAGTATATGAGTGAGTTGCACTGAAAAACTTAGAATTTAGAGAAACGCACAGTGTAGTACATAGTATATGAGTGAGTTGCACTGAAAAACTTAGAATATAAGAAACGCACAGTGTAGTACATAGTATATGAGTGAGTTGCACTGAAAAACTTAGAATATAAGAAACGCACAGTGTAGTACATAGTATATGAGTGAGTTGCACTGAAAAACTTAGAATTTACTGAAAAACCCGCATTACACGAAATGCACAGTGTAGTACATAGTATATGAGTGAGTTGCACTGAAAAACTTAGAATATAAGAAACGCACAGTGTAGTACATAGTATATGAGTGAGTTGCACTGAAAAACTTAGAATATAAGAAACGCACAGTGTAGTACATAGTATATGAGTGAGTTGCACTGAAAAACTTAGAATATAAGAAACGCACAGTGTAGTACATAGTATATGAGTGAGTTGCACTGAAAAACTTAGAATATAAGAAACGCACAGTGTAGTACATAGTATATGAGTGAGTTGCACTGAAAAACTTAGAATATAAGAAACGCACAGTGTAGTACATAGTATATGAGTGAGTTGCACTGAAAAACTTAGAATATAAGAAACGCACAGTGTAGTACATAGTATATGAGTGAGTTGCGATGAAAAACTTAGAATATAAGAAACGCACAGTGTAGTACATAGTATATGAGTGAGTTGCACTGAAAAACTTAGAATATAAGAAACGCACAGTGTAGTACATAGTATATGAGTGAGTTGCACTGAAAAACTTAGAATTTAAGAAACGCACAGTGTAGTACATAGTATATGAGTGAGTTGCACTGAAAAACTTAGAATATAAGAAACGCACAGTGTAGTACATAGTATATGAGTGAGTTGCACTGAAAAACTTAGAATATAAGAAACGCACAGTGTAGTACATAGTATATGAGTGAGTTGCACTGAAAAACTTAGAATATAAGAAATACACAGTGTAGTACATAGTATATGAGTGAGTTGCACTGAAAAACTTAGAATATAAGAAACGCACAGTGTAGTACATAGTATATGAGTGAGTTGCACTGAAAACTTAGAATATAAGAAACGCACAGTGTAGTACATAGTATATGAGTGAGTTGCACTGAAAAACTTAGAATATAAGAAACGCACAGTGTAGTACATAGTATATGAGTGAGTTGCACTGAAAAACTTAGAATATAAGAAACGCACAGTGTAGTACATAGTATATGAGTGAGTTGCACTGAAAAACTTAGAATTTAAGAAACGCACAGTGTAGTACATAGTATATGAGTGAGTTGCACTGAAAAACTTAGAATATAAGAAACGCACAGTGTAGTACAAAGTATATGAGTGAGTTGCACTGAAAAACTTAGAATATAAGAAACGCACAGTGTAGTACATAGTATATGAGTGAGTTGCACTGAAAAACTTAGAATATAAGAAACACACAGTGTAGTACATAGTATATGAGTGAGTTGCACTGAAAAACTTAGAATTTACTGAAAAACCCGCATTACACGAAATGCACAGTGTAGTACATTGTATATGAGTGAGTTGCACTGAAAAACTTAGAATATAAGAAACGCACAGTGTAGTACATAGTATATGAGTGAGTTGCACTGAAAAACTTAGAATATAAGAAACGCACAGTGTAGTACATAGTATATGAGTGAGTTGCACTGAAAAACTTAGAATATAAGAAACGCACAGTGTAGTACATAGTATATGAGTGAGTTGCACTGAAAAACTTAGAATATAAGAAACGCACAGTGTAGTACATAGTATATGAGTGAGTTGCACTGAAAAACTTAGAATATAAGAAACGCACAGTGTAGTACATAGTATATGAGTGAGTTGCACTGAAAAACTTAGAATATAAGAAACGCACAGTGTAGTACATAGTATATGAGGGAGTTGCACTGAAAAATTTAGAATATAAGAAACGCACAGTGTAGTACATAGTATATGAGTGAGTTGCACTGAAAAACTTAGAATTTAGAGAAACGCACAGTGTAGTACATAGTATATGAGTGAGTTGCACTGAAAAACTTAGAATATAAGAAACGCACAGTGTAGTACATAGTATATGAGTGAGTTGCACTGAAAAACTTAGAATATAAGAAACGCACAGTGTAGTACATAGTATATGAGTGAGTTGCACTGAAAAATTTAGAATATAAGAAACGCACAGTGTAGTACATAGTATATGAGTGAGTTGCACTGAAAAACTTAGAATTTAGAGAAACGCACAGTGTAGTACATAGTATATGAGTGAGTTGCACTGAAAAACTTAGAATATAAGAAACGCACAGTGTAGTACATAGTATATGAGTGAGTTGCACTGAAAAACTTAGAATATAAGAAACGCACAGTGTAGTACATAGTATATGAGTGAGTTGCACTGAAAAACTTAGAATTTAAGAAACGCACAGTGTAGTACATAGTATATGAGTGAGTTGCACTGAAAAACTTAGAATTTACTGAAAAACCCGCATTACACGAAATGCACAGTGTAGTACATAGTATATGAGTGAGTTGCACTGAAAAACTTAGAATATAAGAAACGCACAGTGTAGTACATAGTATATGAGTGAGTTGCACTGAAAAACTTAGAATATAAGAAACGCACAGTGTAGTACATAGTATATGAGTGAGTTGCACTGAAAAACTTAGAATATAAGAAACGCACAGTGTAGTACATAGTATATGAGTGAGTTGCACTGAAAAACTTAGAATATAAGAATCGCACAGTGTAGTACATAGTATATGAGTGAGTTGCACTGAAAAACTTAGAATATAAGAAACGCACAGTGTAGTACATAGTATAAGAGTGAGTTGCACTGAAAAACTTAGAATATAAGAAACGCACAGTGTAGTACATAGTATATGAGTGAGTTGCACTGAAAAACTTAGAATATAAGAAACGCACAGTGTAGTACATAGTATATGAGTGAGTTGCACTGAAAAACTTAGAATATAAGAAACGCACAGTGTAGTACATAGTATATGAGTGAGTTGCACTGAAAAACTTAGAATATAAGAAACGCACAGTGTAGTACATAGTATATGAGTGAGTTGCACTGAAAAACTTAGAATATAAGAAACGCACATTGTAGTACATAGTATATGAGTGAGTTGCACGGAAAAACCTAGAATTTAAGAAACGCACAGTGTAGTACATAGTATATGAGTGAGTTGCACTGAAAAACTTAGAATTTAAGAAACGCACAGTGTAGTACATAGTATATGAGTGAGTTGCACTGAAAAACTTAGAATATAAGAAACGCACAGTGTAGTGCATAGTATATGAGTGAGTTGCACTGAAAAACTTAGAATATAAGAAACGCACAGTGTAGTACATAGTATATGAGTGAGTTGCACTGAAAAACTTAGAATATAAGAAACGCACAGTGTAGTACATAGTATATGAGTGAGTTGCACTGAAAAACTTAGAATATAAGAAACGCACAGTGTAGTACATAGTATATGAGTGAGTTGCACTGAAAAACTTAGAATATAAGAAACGCACAGTGTAGTACATAGTATATGAGTGAGTTGCACTGAAAAACTTAGAATATAAGAAACGCACAGTGTAGTACATAGTATATGAGTGAGTTGCACTGAAAAACTTAGAATTTAAGAAACGCACAGTGTAGTACATAGTATATGAGTGAGTTGCACTGAAAAACTTAGAATATAAGAAACGCACAGTGTAGTACAAAGTATATGAGTGAGTTGCACTGAAAAACTTAGAATATAAGAAACGCACAGTGTAGTACATAGTATATGAGTGAGTTGCACTGAAAAACTTAGAATATAAGAAACGCACAGTATAGTACATAGTATATGAGTGAGTTGCACTGAAAAACTTAGAATTTAAGAAACGCACAGTGTAGTACATAGTATATGAGTGAGTTGCACTGAAAAACTTAGAATTTACTGAAAAACCCGCATTACACGAAATGCACAGTGTAGTACATAGTATAAGAGTGAGTTGCACTGAAAAACTTAGAATATAAGAAACGCACAGTGTAGTACATAGTATATGAGTGAGTTGCACTGAAAAACTTAGAATATAAGAAACGCACAGTTTAGTACATAGTATATGAGTGAGTTGCACTGAAAAACTTAGAATATAAGAAACGCACAGTGTAGTACATAGTATATGAGTGAGTTGCACTGAAAAACTTAGAATATAAGAAACGCACAGTGTAGTACATAGTATATGAGTGAGTTGCACTGAAAAACTTAGAATATAAGAAACGCACAGTGTAGTACATAGTATATGAGTGAGTTGCACTGAAAAACTTAGAATATAAGAAACGCACAGTGTAGTACATAGTATATGAGTGAGTTGCACTGAAAAACTTAGAATATAAGAAACGCACAGTGTAGTACATAGTATATGAGTGAGTTGCACTGAAAAACTTAGAATATAAGAAACGCACAGTGTAGTACATAGTATATGACTGAGTTGCACTGAAAAACTTAGAATATAAGAAACGCACAGTGTAGTACATAGTATATGAGTGAGTTGCACTGAAAAATTTAGAATATAAGAAACGCACAGTGTAGTACATAGTATATGAGTGAGTTGCACTGAAAAACTTAGAATTTAGAGAAACGCACAGTGTAGTACATAGTATATGAGTGAGTTGCACTGAAAAACTTAGAATATAATAAACGCACAGTGTAGTACATAGTATATGAGTGAGTTGCACTGAAAAACTTAGAATATAAGAAACGCACAGTGTAGTACATAGTATATGAGTGAGTTGCACTGAAAAACTTAGAATATAAGAAACGCACAGTGTAGTACATAGTATATGAGTGAGTTGCACTGAAAAACTTAGAATATAAGAAACGCACAGTGTAGTACATAGTATATGAGTGAGTTGCACTGAAAAACTTAGAATATAAGAAACGCACAGTGTAGTACATAGTATATGAGTGAGTTGCACTGAAAAACTTAGAATTTAAGAAACGCACAGTGTAGTACATAGTATATGAGTGAGTTGCACTGAAAAACTTAGAATTTACTGAAAAACCCGCATTACACGAAATGCACAGTGTAGTACATAGTATATGAGTGAGTTGCACTGAAAAACTTAGAATATAAGAAATGCACAGTGTAGTACATAGTATATGAGTGAGTTGCACTGAAAAACTTAGAATATAAGAAACGCACAGTGTAGTACATAGTATATGAGTGAGTTGCACTGAAAAACTTAGAATATAAGAAACGCACAGTGTAGTACATAGTATATGAGTGAGTTGCACTGAAAAACTTAGAATATAAGAATCGCACAGTGTAGTACATAGTATGTGAGTGAGTTGCACTGAAAAACTTAGAATATAAGAAACGCACAGTGTAGTACATAGTATAAAAGTGAGTTGCACTGAAAAACTTAGAATATAAGAAACGCACAGTGTAGTACATAGTATATGAGTGAGTTGCACTGAAAAACTTAGAATATAAGAAACGCACAGTGTAGTACATAGTATATGAGTGAGTTGCACTGAAAAACTTAGAATATAAGAAACGCACAGTGTAGTACATAGTATATGAGTGAGTTGCACTGAAAAACTTAGAATATAAGAAACGCACAGTGTAGTACATAGTATATGAGTGAGTTGCACTGAAAAACTTAGAATATAAGAATCGCACAGTGTAGTACATAGTATATGAGTGAGTTGCACTGAAAAACTTAGAATATAAGAAACGCACAGTGTAGTACATAGTATAAGAGTGAGTTGCACTGAAAAACTTAGAATATAAGAAACGCACAGTGTAGTACATAGTATATGAGTGAGTTGCACTGAAAAACTTAGAATATAAGAAACGCACAGTGTAGTACATAGTATATGAGTGAGTTGCACTGAAAAACTTAGAATATAATAAACGCACAGTGTAGTACATAGTATATGAGTGAGTTGCACTGAAAAACTTAGAATATAAGAAACGCACAGTGTAGTACATAGTATATGAGTGAGTTGCACTGAAAAACTTAGAATATAAGAAACGCACATTGTAGTACATAGTATATGAGTGAGTTGCACGGAAAAACCTAGAATTTAAGAAAGGCACAGTGTAGTACATAGTATATGAGTGAGTTGCACTGAAAAACTTAGAATTTAAGAAACGCACAGTGTAGTACATAGTATATGAGTGAGTTGCACTGAAAAACTTAGAATATAAGAAACGCACAGTGTAGTGCATAGTATATGAGTGAGTTGCACTGAAAAACTTAGAATATAAGAAACGCACAGTGTAGTACATAGTATATGAGTGAGTTGCACTGAAAAACTTAGAATATAAGAAACGCACAGTGTAGTACATAGTATATGAGTGAGTTGCACTGAAAAACTTAGAATATAAGAAACGCACAGTGTAGTACATAGTATATGAGTGAGTTGCACTGAAAAACTTAGAATATAAGAAACGCACAGTGTAGTACATAGTATATGAGTGAGTTGCACTGAAAAACTTAGAATATAAGAAACGCACAGTGTAGTACATAGTATATGAGTGAGTTGCACTGAAAAACTTAGAATTTAAGAAACGCACAGTGTAGTACATAGTATATGAGTGAGTTGCACTGAAAAACTTAGAATATAAGAAACGCACAGTGTAGTACAAAGTATATGAGTGAGTTGCACTGAAAAACTTAGAATATAAGAAACGCACAGTGTAGTACATAGTATATGAGTGAGTTGCACTGAAAAACTTAGAATATAAGAAACGCACAGTATAGTACATAGTATATGAGTGAGTTGCACTGAAAAACTTAGAATTTAAGAAACGCACAGTGTAGTACATAGTATATGAGTGAGTTGCACTGAAAAACTTAGAATTTACTGAAAAACCCGCATTACACGAAATGCACAGTGTAGTACATAGTATAAGAGTGAGTTGCACTGAAAAACTTAGAATATAAGAAACGCACAGTGTAGTACATAGTATATGAGTGAGTTGCACTGAAAAACTTAGAATATAAGAAACGCACAGTTTAGTACATAGTATATGAGTGAGTTGCACTGAAAAACTTAGAATATAAGAAACGCACAGTGTAGTACATAGTATATGAGTGAGTTGCACTGAAAAACTTAGAATATAAGAAACGCACAGTGTAGTACATAGTATATGAGTGAGTTGCACTGAAAAACTTAGAATATAAGAAACGCACAGTGTAGTACATAGTATATGAGTGAGTTGCACTGAAAAACTTAGAATATAAGAAACGCACAGTGTAGTACATAGTATATGAGTGAGTTGCACTGAAAAACTTAGAATATAAGAAACGCACAGTGTAGTACATAGTATATGAGTGAGTTGCACTGAAAAACTTAGAATATAAGAAACGCACAGTGTAGTACATAGTATATGACTGAGTTGCACTGAAAAACTTAGAATATAAGAAACGCACAGTGTAGTACATAGTATATGAGTGAGTTGCACTGAAAAATTTAGAATATAAGAAACGCACAGTGTAGTACATAGTATATGAGTGAGTTGCACTGAAAAACTTAGAATTTAGAGAAACGCACAGTGTAGTACATAGTATATGAGTGAGTTGCACTGAAAAACTTAGAATATAATAAACGCACAGTGTAGTACATAGTATATGAGTGAGTTGCACTGAAAAACTTAGAATATAAGAAACGCACAGTGTAGTACATAGTATATGAGTGAGTTGCACTGAAAAATTTAGAATATAAGAAACGCACAGTGTAGTACATAGTATATGAGTGAGTTGCACTGAAAAACTTAGAATATAAGAAACGCACAGTGTAGTACATAGTATATGAGTGAGTTGCACTGAAAAACTTAGAATATAAGAAACGCACAGTGTAGTACATAGTATATGAGTGAGTTGCACTGAAAAACTTAGAATTTAAGAAACGCACAGTGTAGTACATAGTATATGAGTGAGTTGCACTGAAAAACTTAGAATTTACTGAAAAACCCGCATTACACGAAATGCACAGTGTAGTACATAGTATATGAGTGAGTTGCACTGAAAAACTTAGAATATAAGAAACGCACAGTGTAGTACATAGTATATGAGTGAGTTGCACTGAAAAACTTAGAATATAAGAAACGCACAGTGTAGTACATAGTATATGAGTGAGTTGCACTGAAAAACTTAGAATATAAGAAACGCACAGTGTAGTACATAGTATATGAGTGAGTTGCACTGAAAAACTTAGAATATAAGAATCGCACAGTGTAGTACATAGTATATGAGTGAGTTGCACTGAAAAACTTAGAATATAAGAAACGCACAGTGTAGTACATAGTATAAGAGTGAGTTGCACTGAAAAACTTAGAATATAAGAAACGCACAGTGTAGTACATAGTATATGAGTGAGTTGCACTGAAAAACTTAGAATATAAGAAACGCACAGTGTAGTACATAGTATATGAGTGAGTTGCACTGAAAAACTTAGAATATAAGAAACGCACAGTGTAGTACATAGTATATGAGTGAGTTGCACTGAAAAACTTAGAATATAAGAAACGCACAGTGTAGTACATAGTATATGAGTGAGTTGCACTGAAAAACTTAGAATATAAGAAACGCACATTGTAGTACATAGTATATGAGTGAGTTGCACGGAAAAACCTAGAATTTAAGAAACGCACAGTGTAGTACATAGTATATGAGTGAGTTGCACTGAAAAACTTAGAATTTAAGAAACGCACAGTGTAGTACATAGTATATGAGTGAGTTGCACTGAAAAACTTAGAATATAAGAAACGCACAGTGTAGTGCATAGTATATGAGTGAGTTGCACTGAAAAACTTAGAATATAAGAAACGCACAGTGTAGTACATAGTATATGAGTGAGTTGCACTGAAAAACTTAGAATATAAGAAACGCACAGTGTAGTACATAGTATATGAGTGAGTTGCACTGAAAAACTTAGAATATAAGAAACGCACAGTGTAGTACATAGTATATGAGTGAGTTGCACTGAAAAACTTAGAATATAAGAAACGCACAGTGTAGTACATAGTATATGACTGAGTTGCACTGAAAAACTTAGAATATAAGAAACGCACAGTGTAGTACATAGTATATGAGTGAGTTGCACTGAAAAATTTAGAATATAAGAAACGCACAGTGTAGTACATAGTATATGAGTGAGTTGCACTGAAAAACTTAGAATTTAGAGAAACGCACAGTGTAGTACATAGTATATGAGTGAGTTGCACTGAAAAACTTAGAATATAATAAACGCACAGTGTAGTACATAGTATATGAGTGAGTTGCACTGAAAAACTTAGAATATAAGAAACGCACAGTGTAGTACATAGTATATGAGTGAGTTGCACTGAAAAATTTAGAATATAAGAAACGCACAGTGTAGTACATAGTATATGAGTGAGTTGCACTGAAAAACTTAGAATATAAGAAACGCACAGTGTAGTACATAGTATATGAGTGAGTTGCACTGAAAAACTTAGAATATAAGAAACGCACAGTGTAGTACATAGTATATGAGTGAGTTGCACTGAAAAACTTAGAATTTAAGAAACGCACAGTGTAGTACATAGTATATGAGTGAGTTGCACTGAAAAACTTAGAATTTACTGAAAAACCCGCATTACACGAAATGCACAGTGTAGTACATAGTATATGAGTGAGTTGCACTGAAAAACTTAGAATATAAGAAACGCACAGTGTAGTACATAGTATATGAGTGAGTTGCACTGAAAAACTTAGAATATAAGAAACGCACAGTGTAGTACATAGTATATGAGTGAGTTGCACTGAAAAACTTAGAATATAAGAAACGCACAGTGTAGTACATAGTATATGAGTGAGTTGCACTGAAAAACTTAGAATATAAGAATCGCACAGTGTAGTACATAGTATATGAGTGAGTTGCACTGAAAAACTTAGAATATAAGAAACGCACAGTGTAGTACATAGTATAAGAGTGAGTTGCACTGAAAAACTTAGAATATAAGAAACGCACAGTGTAGTACATAGTATATGAGTGAGTTGCACTGAAAAACTTAGAATATAAGAAACGCACAGTGTAGTACATAGTATATGAGTGAGTTGCACTGAAAAACTTAGAATATAAGAAACGCACAGTGTAGTACATAGTATATGAGTGAGTTGCACTGAAAAACTTAGAATATAAGAAACGCACAGTGTAGTACATAGTATATGAGTGAGTTGCACTGAAAAACTTAGAATATAAGAAACGCACATTGTAGTACATAGTATATGAGTGAGTTGCACGGAAAAACCTAGAATTTAAGAAACGCACAGTGTAGTACATAGTATATGAGTGAGTTGCACTGAAAAACTTAGAATTTAAGAAACGCACAGTGTAGTACATAGTATATGAGTGAGTTGCACTGAAAAACTTAGAATATAAGAAACGCACAGTGTAGTGCATAGTATATGAGTGAGTTGCACTGAAAAACTTAGAATATAAGAAACGCACAGTGTAGTACATAGTATATGAGTGAGTTGCACTGAAAAACTTAGAATATAAGAAACGCACAGTGTAGTACATAGTATATGAGTGAGTTGCACTGAAAAACTTAGAATATAAGAAACGCACAGTGTAGTACATAGTATATGAGTGAGTTGCACTGAAAAACTTAGAATATAAGAAACGCACAGTGTAGTACATAGTATATGAGTGGGTTGCACTGAAAAACTTAGAATATAAGAAACGCACAGTGTAGTACATAGTATATGAGTGAGTTGCACTGAAAAACTTAGAATATAAGAAACGCACAGTGTAGTACAAAGTATATGAGTGAGTTGCACTGAAAAACTTAGAATATAAGAAACGCACAGTGTAGTACATAGTATATGAGTGAGTTGCACTGAAAAACTTAGAATATAAGAAACGCACAGTGTAGTACATAGTATATGAGTGAGTTGCACTGAAAAACTTAGAATTTAAGAAACGCACAGTGTAGTACATAGTATATGAGTGAGTTGCACTGAAAAACTTAGAATTTACTGAAAAACCCGCATTACACGAAATGCACAGTGTAGTACATAGTATATGAGTGAGTTGCACTGAAAAACTTAGAATATAAGAAACGCACAGTGTAGTACATAGTATATGAGTGAGTTGCACTGAAAAAATTAGAATATAAGAAACGCACAGTGTAGTACATAGTATATGAGTGAGTTGCACTGAAAAACTTAGAATATAAGAAACGCACAGTGTAGTACATAGTATATGAGTGAGTTGCACTGAAAAACTTAGAATATAAGAAACGCACAGTGTAGTACATAGTATATGAGTGAGTTGCACTGAAAAACTTAGAATATAAGAAACGCACAGTGTAGTACATAGTATATGAGTGAGTTGCACTGAAAAACTTAGAATTTAAGAAACGCACAGTGTAGTACATAGTATATGAGTGAGTTGCACTGAAAAACTTAGAATATAAGAAACGCACAGTGTAGTACAAAGTATATGAGTGAGTTGCACTGAAAAACTTAGAATATAAGAAACGCACAGTGTAGTACATAGTATATGAGTGAGTTGCACTGAAAAACTTAGAATATAAGAAACACACAGTGTAGTACATAGTATATGAGTGAGTTGCACTGAAAAACTTAGAATTTACTGAAAAACCCGCATTACACGAAATGCACAGTGTAGTACATAGTATATGAGTGAGTTGCACTGAAAAACTTAGAATATAAGAAACGCACAGTGTAGTACATAGTATATGAGTGAGTTGCACTGAAAAACTTAGAATATAAGAAACGCACAGTGTAGTACATAGTATATGAGTGAGTTGCACTGAAAAACTTAGAATATAAGAAACGCACAGTGTAGTACATAGTATATGAGTGAGTTGCACTCAAAAACTTAGAATATAAGAAACGCACAGTGTAGTACATAGTATATGAGTGAGTTGCACTGAAAAACTTAGAATATAAGAAACGCACAGTGTAGTACATAGTATATGAGTGAGTTGCACTGAAAAACTTAGAATATAAGAAACGCACAGTGTAGTACATAGTATATGAGTGAGTTGCACTGAAAAATTTAGAATATAAGAAACGCACAGTGTAGTACATAGTATATGAGTGAGTTGCACTGAAAAACTTAGAATTTAGAGAAACGCACAGTGTAGTACATAGTATATGAGTGAGTTGCACTGAAAAACTTAGAATATAATAAACGCACAGTGTAGTACATAGTATATGAGTGAGTTGCACTGAAAAACTTAGAATATAAGAAACGCACAGTGTAGTACATAGTATATGAGTGAGTTGCACTGAAAAATTTAGAATATAAGAAACGCACAGTGTAGTACATAGTATATGAGTGAGTTGCACTGAAAAACTTAGAATTTAGAGAAACGCACAGTGTAGTACATAGTATATGAGTGAGTTGCACTGAAAAACTTAGAATATAAGAAACGCACAGTGTAGTACATAGTATATGAGTGAGTTGCACTGAAAAACTTAGAATATAAGAAACGCACAGTGTAGTACATAGTATATGAGTGAGTTGCACTGAAAAACTTAGAATTTAAGAAACGCACAGTGTAGTACATAGTATATGAGTGAGTTGCACTGAAAAACTTAGAATTTACTGAAAAACCCGCATTACACGAAATGCACAGTGTAGTACATAGTATATGAGTGAGTTGCACTGAAAAACTTAGAATATAAGAAACGCACAGTGTAGTACATAGTATATGAGTGAGTTGCACTGAAAAACTTAGAATAAGAAACGCACAGTGTAGTACATAGTATATGAGTGAGTTGCACTGAAAAACTTAGAATATAAGAAACGCACAGTGTAGTACATAGTATATGAGTGAGTTGCACTGAAAAATTTAGAATATAAGAAACGCACAGTGTAGTACATAGTATATGAGTGAGTTGCGATGAAAAACTTAGAATATAAGAAACGCACAGTGTAGTACATAGTATATGAGTGAGTTGCACTGAAAAACTTAGAATATAAGAAACGCACAGTGTAGTACATAGTATATGAGTGAGTTGCACTGAAAAACTTAGAATATAAGAAACGCACAGTGTAGTACATAGTATATGAGTGAGTTGCACTGAAAAACTTAGAATATAAGAAACGCACAGTGTAGTACATAGTATATGAGTGAGTTGCACTGAAAAACTTAGAATATAAGAAACGCACATTGTAGTACATAGTATATGAGTGAGTTGCACGGAAAAACCTAGAATTTAAGAAACGCACGGTGTAGTACATAGTATATGAGTGAGTTGCACTGAAAAACCTAGAATTTAAGAAACGCACAGTGTAGTACATAGTATATGAGTGAGTTGCACTGAAAAACTTAGAATATAAGAAACGCATAGTGTAGTACATAGTATATGAGTGAGTTGCGATGAAAAACTTAGAATATAAGAAACGCACAGTGTAGTACATAGTATATGAGTGAGTTGCACTGAAAAACTTAGAATATAAGAAACGCACAGTGTAGTACATAGTATATGAGTGAGTTGCACTGAAAAACTTAGAATTTAAGAAACGCACAGTGTAGTACATAGTATATGAGTGAGTTGCACTGAAAAACTTAGAATATAAGAAACGCACAGTGTAGTACATAGTATATGAGTGAGTTGCACTGAAAAACTTAGAATATAAGAAACGCACAGTGTAGTACATAGTATATGAGTGAGTTGCACTGAAAAACTTAGAATATAAGAAACGCACAGTGTAGTACATAGTATATGAGTGAGTTGCACTGAAAAACTTAGAATATAAGAAACGCACAGTGTAGTACATAGTATATGAGTGAGTTGCACTGAAAAACTTAGAATATAAAAAACGCACAGTGTAGTACATAGTATATGAGTGAGTTGCACTGAAAAACTTAGAATATAAGAAACGCACAGTGTAGTACATAGTATATGAGTGAGTTGCACTGAAAAACTTAGAATATAAGAAACGCACAGTGTAGTACATAGTATATGAGTGAGTTGCACTGAAAAACTTAGAATTTAAGAAACGCACAGTGTAGTACATAGTATATGAGTGAGTTGCACTGAAAAACTTAGAATATAAGAAACGCACAGTGTAGTACAAAGTATATGAGTGAGTTGCACTGAAAAACTTAGAATATAAGAAACGCACAGTGTAGTACATAGTATATGAGTGAGTTGCACTGAAAAACTTAGAATATAAGAAACACACAGTGTAGTACATAGTATATGAGTGAGTTGCACTGAAAAACTTAGAATTTACTGAAAAACCCGCATTACACGAAATGCACAGTGTAGTACATAGTATATGAGTGAGTTGCACTGAAAAACTTAGAATATAAGAAACGCACAGTGTAGTACATAGTATATGAGTGAGTTGCACTGAAAAACTTAGAATATAAGAAACGCACAGTGTAGTACATAGTATATGAGTGAGTTGCACTGAAAAACTTAGAATATAAGAAACGCACAGTGTAGTACATAGTATATGAGTGAGTTGCACTGAAAAACTTAGAATATAAGAAACGCACAGTGTAGTACATAGTATATGAGTGAGTTGCACTGAAAAACTTAGAATATAAGAAACGCACAGTGTAGTACATAGTATATGAGTGAGTTGCACTGAAAAACTTAGAATATAAGAAACGCACAGTGTAGTACATAGTATATGAGTGAGTTGCACTGAAAAATTTAGAATATAAGAAACGCACAGTGTAGTACATAGTATATGAGTGAGTTGCACTGAAAAACTTAGAATTTAGAGAAACGCACAGTGTAGTACATAGTATATGAGTGAGTTGCACTGAAAAACTTAGAATATAATAAACGCACAGTGTAGTACATAGTATATGAGTGAGTTGCACTGAAAAACTTAGAATATAAGAAACGCACAGTGTAGTACATAGTATATGAGTGAGTTGCACTGAAAAATTTAGAATATAAGAAACGCACAGTGTAGTACATAGTATATGAGTGAGTTGCACTGAAAAACTTAGAATTTAGAGAAACGCACAGTGTAGTACATAGTATATGAGTGAGTTGCACTGAAAAACTTAGAATATAAGAAACGCACAGTGTAGTACATAGTATATGAGTGAGTTGCACTGAAAAACTTAGAATATAAGAAACGCACAGTGTAGTACATAGTATATGAGTGAGTTGCACTGAAAAACTTAGAATATAAGAAACGCACAGTGTAGTACATAGTATATGAGTGAGTTGCACTGAAAAACTTAGAATATAAGAAACGCACAGTGTAGTACATAGTATATGAGTGAGTTGCACTGAAAAACTTAGAATATAAGAAACGCACAGTGTAGTACATAGTATATGAGTGAGTTGCACTGAAAAACTTAGAATATAAGAAACGCACAGTGTAGTACATAGTATATGAGTGAGTTGCACTGAAAAACTTAGAATATAAGTAACGCACAGTGTAGGACATAGTATATGAGTGAGTTGCACTGAAAAACTTAGAATATAAGAAACGCACAGTGTAGTACATAGTATATGAGTGAGTTGCACTGAAAAACTTAGAATTTAAGAAACGCACAGTGTAGTACATAGTATATGAGTGAGTTGCACTGAAAAACTTAGAATATAAGAAACGCACAGTGTAGTACATAGTATATGAGTGAGTTGCACTGAAAAACTTAGAATATAAGAAACGCACAGTGTAGTACATAGTATATGAGTGAGTTGCACTGAAAAACTTAGAATATAAGAAACGCACAGTGTAGTACATAGTATATGAGTGAGTTGCACTGAAAAACTTAGAATATAAGAAACGCACAGTGTAGTACATAGTATATGAGTGAGTTGCACTGAAAAACTTAGAATATAAGAAACGCACAGTGTAGTACATAGTATATGAGTGAGTTGCACTGAAAAACTTAGAATATAAGAAACGCACAGTGTAGTACATAGTATATGAGTGAGTTGCACTGAAAAACTTAGAATATAAGAAACGCACAGTGTAGTACATAGTATATGAGTGAGTTGCACTGAAAAACTTAGAATATAAGAAACGCACAGTGTAGTACATAGTATATGAGTGAGTTGCACTGAAAAACTTAGAATATAAGAAACGCACAGTGTAGTACATAGTATATGAGTGAGTTGCACTGAAAAACTTAGAATATAAGAAACGCACAGTGTAGTACATAGTATATGAGTGAGTTGCACTGAAAAACTTAGAATATAAGAAACGCACAGTGTAGTACATAGTATATGAGTGAGTTGCACTGAAAAACTTAGAATATAAGAAACGCACAGTGTAGTACATAGTATATGAGTGAGTTGCACTGAAAAACTTAGAATATAAGAAACGCACAGTGTAGTACATAGTATATGAGTGAGTTGCACTGAAAAATTTAGAATATAAGAAACGCACAGTGTAGTACATAGTATATGAGTGAGTTGCACTGAAAAACTTAGAATTTAGAGAAACGCACAGTGTAGTACATAGTATATGAGTGAGTTGCACTGAAAAACTTAGAATATAATAAACGCACAGTGTAGTACATAGTATATGAGTGAGTTGCACTGAAAAACTTAGAATATAAGAAACGCACAGTGTAGTACATAGTATATGAGTGAGTTGCACTGAAAAATTTAGAATATAAGAAACGCACAGTGTAGTACATAGTATATGAGTGAGTTGCACTGAAAAACTTAGAATTTAGAGAAACGCACAGTGTAGTACATAGTATATGAGTGAGTTGCACTGAAAAACTTAGAATATAAGAAACGCACAGTGTAGTACATAGTATATGAGTGAGTTGCACTGAAAAACTTAGAATATAAGAAACGCACAGTGTAGTACATAGTATATGAGTGAGTTGCACTGAAAAACTTAGAATATAAGAAACGCACAGTGTAGTACATAGTATATGAGTGAGTTGCACTGAAAAACTTAGAATATAAGAAACGCACAGTGTAGTACATAGAATATGAGTGAGTTGCACTGAAAAACTTAGAATATAAGAAACGCACAGTGTAGTACATAGTATATGAGTGAGTTGCACTGAAAAACTTAGAATATAAGAAACGCACAGTGTAGTACATAGTATATGAGTGAGTTGCACTGAAAAACTTAGAATATAAGAAACGCACAGTGTAGTACATAGTATATGAGTGAGTTGCACTGAAAAACTTAGAATATAAGAAACGCACAGTGTAGTACATAGTATATGACTGAGTTGCACTGAAAAACTTAGAATATAAGAAACGCACAGTGTAGTACATAGTATATGAGTGAGTTGCACTGAAAAACTTAGAATATAAGAAACGCACAGTGTAGTACATAGTATATGAGTGAGTTGCACTGAAAAACTTAGAATATAAGAAACGCACAGTGTAGTACATAGTATATGAGTGAGTTGCACTGAAAAACTTAGAATATAAGAAACGCACAGTGTAGTACATAGTATATGAGTGAGTTGCACTGAAAAACTTAGAATTTAAGAAACGCACAGTGTAGTACATAGTATATGAGTGAGTTGCACTGAAAAACTTAGAATATAAGAAACGCACAGTGTAGTACATAGTATATGAGTGAGTTGCACTGAAAAACTTAGAATATAAGAAACGCACAGTGTAGTACATAGTATATGAGTGAGTTGCACTGAAAAACTTAGAATATAAGAAACGCACAGTGTAGTACATAGTATATGAGTGAGTTGCACTGAAAAACTTAGAATATAAGAAACGCACAGTGTAGTACATAGTATATGAGTGAGTTGCACTGAAAAACTTAGAATATAAGAAACGCACAGTGTAGTACATAGTATATGAGTGAGTTGCACTGAAAAACTTAGAATATAAGAAACGCACAGTGTAGTACATAGTATATGAGTGAGTTGCACTGAAAAACTTAGAATATAAGAAACGCACAGTGTAGTACATAGTATATGAGTGAGTTGCACTGAAAAACTTAGAATATAAGAAACGCACAGTGTAGTACATAGTATATGAGTGAGTTGCACTGAAAAACTTAGAATATAAGAAACGCACAGTGTAGTACATAGTATATGAGTGAGTTGCACTGAAAAACTTAGAATATAAGCAACGCACAGTGTAGTACATAGTATATGAGTGAGTTACACTGAAAAACTTAGAATATAAGAAACGCACAGTGTAGTACATAGTATATGAGTGAGTTGCACTGAAAAACTTAGAATATAAGAAACGCACAGTGTAGTACATAGTATATGAGTGAGTTGCACTGAAAAACTTAGAATTTACTGAAAAACCCGCATTACACGAAATGCACAGTGTAGTACATAGTATATGAGTGAGTTGCACTGAAAAACTCTAGAATATAAGAAACGCACAGTGTAGTACATAGTATATGAGTGAGTTGCACTGAAAAACTGAGAATATAAGAAACGCACAGTGTAGGACATAGTATATGAGTGAGTTGCACTGAAAAACTTAGAATATAAGAAACGCACAGTGTAGTACATAGTATATGAGTGAGTTGCACTCAAAAACTTAGAATATAAGAAACGCACAGTGTAGTACATAGTATATGAGTGAGTTGCACTCAAAAACTTAGAATATAAGAAACGCACAGTGTAGTACATAGTATATGAGTGAGTTGCACTGAAAAACTTAGAATATAAGAAACGCACAGTGTAGTACATAGTATATGAGTGAGTTGCACTGAAAAACTTAGAATATAAGAAACGCACAGTGTAGTACATAGTATATGAGTGAGTTGCACTGAAAAACTTAGAATATAAGAAACGCACAGTGTAGTACATAGTATATGAGTGAGTTGCACTGAAAAACTTAGAATATAAGAAACGCACAGTGTAGTACATAGTATATGAGTGAGTTGCACTGAAAAACTTAGAATATAAGAAACGCACAGTGTAGTACATAGTATATGAGTGAGTTGCACTGAAAAACTTAGAATATAAGAAACGCACAGTGTAGTACATAGTATATGAGTGAGTTGCACTGAAAAACTTAGAATATAAGAAACGCACAGTGTAGTACATAGTATATGAGTGAGTTGCACTGAAAAACTTAGAATATAAGAAACGCACAGTGTAGTACATAGTATATGAGTGAGTTGCACTGAAAAACTTAGAATATAAGAAACGCACAGTGTAGTACATAGTATATGAGTGAGTTGCACTGAAAAACTTAGAATATAAGAAACGCACAGTGTAGTACATAGTATATGAGTGAGTTGCACTGAAAAACTTAGAATATAAGAAACGCACAGTGTAGTACATAGTATATGAGTGAGTTGCACTGAAAAACTTAGAATATAAGAAACGCACAGTGTAGTACATAGTATATGAGTGAGTTGCACTGAAAAACTTAGAATATAAGAAACGCACAGTGTAGTACATAGTATATGAGTGAGTTGCACTGAAAAACTTAGAATATAAGAAACGCACAGTGTAGTACATAGTATATGAGTGAGTTGCACTGAAAAACTTAGAATATAAGAAACGCACAGTGTAGTACATAGTATATGAGTGAGTTGCACTGAAAAACTTAGAATTTAAGAAACGCACAGTGTAGTACATAGTATATGAGTGAGTTGCACTGAAAACTTAGAATATAAGAAACGCACAGTGTAGTACATAGTATATGAGTGAGTTGCACTGAAAAACTTAGAATATAAGAAACGCACAGTGTAGTACATAGTATATGAGTGAGTTGCACTGAAAAACTTAGAATATAAGAAACACACAGTGTAGTACATAGTATATGAGTGAGTTGCACTGAAAAACTTAGAATATAAGAAACGCACAGTGTTGTACATAGTATATGAGTGAGTTGCACTGAAAAACTTAGAATATAAGAAACGCACAGTGTAGTACATAGTATATGAGTGAGTTGCACTGAAAAACTTAGAATATAAGAAACGCACAGTGTAGTACATAGTATATGAGTGAGTTGCACTCAAAAACTTAGAATATAAGAAACGCACAGTGTAGTACATAGTATATGAGTGAGTTGCACTGAAAAACTTAGAATATAAGAAACGCACAGTGTAATACATAGTATATGAGTGAGTTGCACTGAAAAACTTAGAATATAAGAAACGCACAGTGTAGTACATAGTATATGAGTGAGTTGCACTGAAAAACTTAGAATTCACTGACAAACCCGCATTACACGAAATGCACAGTGTATAGTATATGAGTGAGTTGCACTGAAAAACTCTAGAATATAAGAAACGCACAGTGTAGTACATAGTATATGAGTGAGTTGCACTGAAAAACTTAGAATATAAGAAACGCACAGTGTAGTACATAGTATATGAGTGAGTTGCACTGAAAAACTTAGAATATAAGAAACGCACAGTGTAGTACATAGTATATGAGTGAGTTGCACTGAAAAACTTAGAATATAAGAAACGCACAGTGTAGTACATAGTATATGAGTGAGTTGCACTGAAAAACTTAGAATATAAGAAACGCACAGTGTAGTACATAGTATATGAGTGAGTTGCACTGAAAAACTTAGAATATAAGAAACGCACAGTGTAGTACATAGTATATGACTGAGTTGCACTGAAAAACTTAGAATATAAGAAACGCACAGTGTAGTACATAGTATATGAGTGAGTTGCACTGAAAAATTTAGAATATAAGAAACGCACAGTGTAGTACATAGTATATGAGTGAGTTGCACTGAAAAACTTAGAATATAAGAAACGCACAGTGTAGTACATAGTATATGAGTGAGTTGCACTGAAAAACTTAGAATATAAGAAACGCACAGTGTAGTACATAGTATATGAGTGAGTTGCACTGAAAAACTTAGAATTTAAGAAACGCACAGTGTAGTACATAGTATATGAGTGAGTTGCACTGAAAAACTTAGAATTTACTGAAAAACCCGCATTACACGAAATGCACAGTGTAGTACATAGTATATGAGTGAGTTGCACTGAAAAACTTAGAATATAAGAAACGCACAGTGTAGTACATAGTATATGAGTGAGTTGCACTGAAAAACTTAGAATATAAGAAACGCACAGTGTAGTACATAGTATATGAGTGAGTTGCACTGAAAAACTTAGAATATAAGAAACGCACAGTGTAGTACATAGTATATGAGTGAGTTGCACTGAAAAACTTAGAATATAAGAAACGCACAGTGTAGTACATAGTATATGAGTGAGTTGCACTGAAAAACTTAGAATATAAGAAACGCACAGTGTAGTACATAGTATATGAGTGAGTTGCACTGAAAAACTTAGAATATAAGAAACGCACAGTGTAGTACATAGTATATGAGTGAGTTGCACTGAAAAACTTAGAATATAAGAAACGCACAGTGTAGTACATAGTATATGAGTGAGTTGCACTGAAAAACTTAGAATATAAGAAACGCACAGTGTAGTACATAGTATATGAGTGAGTTGCACTGAAAAACTTAGAATATAAGAAACGCACAGTGTAGTACATAGTATATGAGTGAGTTGCACTGAAAAACTTAGAATATAAGAAACGCACAGTGTAGTACATAGTATATGAGTGAGTTGCACTGAAAAACTTAGAATATAAGAAACGCACAGTGTAGTACATAGTATATGAGTGAGTTGCACTGAAAAACTTAGAATATAAGAAACGCACAGTGTAGTACATAGTATATGAGTGAGTTGCACTGAAAAACTTAGAATATAAGAAACGCACAGTGTAGTACATAGTATATGAGTGAGTTGCACTGAAAAACTTAGAATTTAAGAAACGCACAGTGTAGTACATAGTATATGAGTGAGTTGCACTGAAAACTTAGAATATAAGAAACGCACAGTGTAGTACATAGTATATGAGTGAGTTGCACTGAAAAACTTAGAATATAAGAAACGCACAGTGTAGTACATAGTATATGAGTGAGTTGCACTGAAAAACTTAGAATATAAGAAACGCACAGTGTAGTACATAGTATATGAGTGAGTTGCACTGAAAAACTTAGAATATAAGAAACGCACAGTGTTGTACATAGTATATGAGTGAGTTGCACTGAAAAACTTAGAATATAAGAAACGCACAGTGTAGTACATAGTATATGAGTGAGTTGCACTGAAAAACTTAGAATATAAGAAACGCACAGTGTAGTACATAGTATATGAGTGAGTTGCACTCAAAAACTTAGAATATAAGAAACGCACAGTGTAGTACATAGTATATGAGTGAGTTGCACTGAAAAACTTAGAATATAAGAAACGCACAGTGTAATACATAGTATATGAGTGAGTTGCACTGAAAAACTTAGAATATAAGAAACGCACAGTGTAGTACATAGTATATGAGTGAGTTGCACTGAAAAACTTAGAATTCACTGAAAAACCCGCATTACACGAAATGCACAGTGTATAGTATATGAGTGAGTTGCACTGAAAAACTCTAGAATATAAGAAACGCACAGTGTAGTACATAGTATATGAGTGAGTTGCACTGAAAAACTTAGAATATAAGAAACGCACAGTGTAGTACATAGTATATGAGTGAGTTGCACTGAAAAACTTAGAATATAAGAAACGCACAGTGTAGTACATAGTATATGAGTGAGTTGCACTGAAAAACTTAGAATATAAGAAACGCACAGTGTAGTACATAGTATATGAGTGAGTTGCACTGAAAAACTTAGAATATAAGAAACGCACAGTGTAGTACATAGTATATGAGTGAGTTGCACTGAAAAACTTAGAATATAAGAAACGCACAGTGTAGTACATAGTATATGACTGAGTTGCACTGAAAAACTTAGAATATAAGAAACGCACAGTGTAGTACATAGTATATGAGTGAGTTGCACTGAAAAACTTAGAATATAAGAAACGCACAGTGTAGTACATAGTATATGAGTGAGTTGCACTGAAAAACTTAGAATATAAGAAACGCACAGTGTAGTACATAGTATATGAGTGAGTTGCACTGAAAAACTTAGAATATAAGAAACGCACAGTGTAGTACATAGTATATGAGTGAGTTGCACTGAAAAACTTAGAATTTAAGAAACGCACAGTGTAGTACATAGTATATGAGTGAGTTGCACTGAAAAACTTAGAATATAAGAAACGCACAGTGTAGTACATAGTATATGAGTGAGTTGCACTGAAAAACTTAGAATATAAGAAACGCACAGTGTAGTACATAGTATATGAGTGAGTTGCACTGAAAAACTTAGAATATAAGAAACGCACAGTGTAGTACATAGTATATGAGTGAGTTGCACTGAAAAAACTTAGAATATAAGAAACGCACAGTGTAGTACATAGTATATGAGTGAGTTGCACTGAAAAACTTAGAATATAAGAAACGCACAGTGTAGTACATAGTATATGAGTGAGTTGCACTGAAAAACTTAGAATATAAGAAACGCACAGTGTAGTACATAGTATATGAGTGAGTTGCACTGAAAAACTTAGAATATAAGAAACGCACAGTGTAGTACATAGTATATGAGTGAGTTGCACTGAAAAACTTAGAATATAAGAAACGCACAGTGTAGTACATAGTATATGAGTGAGTTGCACTGAAAAACTTAGAATATAAGAAACGCACAGTGTAGTACATAGTATATGAGTGAGTTGCACTGAAAAACTTAGAATATAAGCAACGCACAGTGTAGTACATAGTATATGAGTGAGTTACACTGAAAAACTTAGAATATAAGAAACGCACAGTGTAGTACATAGTATATGAGTGAGTTGCACTGAAAAACTTAGAATATAAGAAACGCACAGTGTAGTACATAGTATATGAGTGAGTTGCACTGAAAAACTTAGAATTTACTGAAAACCCGCATTACACGAAATGCACAGTGTAGTACATAGTATATGAGTGAGTTGCACTGAAAAACTCTAGAATATAAGAAACGCACAGTGTAGTACATAGTATATGAGTGAGTTGCACTGAAAAACTGAGAATATAAGAAACGCACAGTGTAGGACATAGTATATGAGTGAGTTGCACTGAAAAACTTAGAATATAAGAAACGCACAGTGTAGTACATAGTATATGAGTGAGTTGCACTGAAAAACTTAGAATATAAGAAACGCACAGTGTAGTACATAGTATATGAGTGAGTTGCACTCAAAAACTTAGAATATAAGAAACGCACAGTGTAGTACATAGTATATGAGTGAGTTGCACTGAAAAACTTAGAATATAAGAAACGCACAGTGTAGTACATAGTATATGAGTGAGTTGCACTGAAAAACTTAGAATATAAGAAACGCACAGTGTAGTACATAGTATATGAGTGAGTTGCACTGAAAAACTTAGAATATAAGAAACGCACAGTGTAGTACATAGTATATGAGTGAGTTGCACTGAAAAACTTAGAATATAAGAAACGCACAGTGTAGTACATAGTATATGAGTGAGTTGCACTGAAAAACTTAGAATATAAGAAACGCACAGTGTAGTACATAGTATATGAGTGAGTTGCACTGAAAAACTTAGAATATAAGAAACGCACAGTGTAGTACATAGTATATGAGTGAGTTGCACTGAAAAACTTAGAATATAAGAAACGCACAGTGTAGTACATAGTATATGAGTGAGTTGCACTGAAAAACTTAGAATATAAGAAACGCACAGTGTAGTACATAGTATATGAGTGAGTTGCACTGAAAAACTTAGAATATAAGAAACGCACAGTGTAGTACATAGTATATGAGTGAGTTGCACTGAAAAACTTAGAATATAAGAAACGCACAGTGTAGTACATAGTATATGAGTGAGTTGCACTGAAAAACTTAGAATATAAGAAACGCACAGTGTAGTACATAGTATATGAGTGAGTTGCACTGAAAAACTGAGAATATAAGAAACGCACAGTGTAGTACATAGTATATGAGTGAGTTGCACTGAAAAACTTAGAATATAAGAAACGCACAGTGTAGTACATAGTATATGAGTGAGTTGCACTGAAAAACTTAGAATATAAGAAACGCACAGTGTAGTACATAGTATATGAGTGAGTTGCACTGAAAAACTTAGAATATAAGAAACGCACAGTGTAGTACATAGTATATGAGTGAGTTGCACTGAAAAACTTAGAATATAAGAAACGCACAGTGTAGTACATAGTATATGAGTGAGTTGCACTGAAAAACTTAGAATATAAGAAACGCACAGTGTAGTACATAGTATATGAGTGAGTTGCACTGAAAAACTTAGAATTTAAGAAACGCACAGTGTAGTACATAGTATATGAGTGAGTTGCACTGAAAACTTAGAATATAAGAAACGCACAGTGTAGTACATAGTATATGAGTGAGTTGCACTGAAAAACTTAGAATATAAGAAACGCACAGTGTAGTACATAGTATATGAGTGAGTTGCACTGAAAAACTTAGAATATAAGAAACACACAGTGTAGTACATAGTATATGAGTGAGTTGCACTGAAAAACTTAGAATATAAGAAACGCACAGTGTTGTACATAGTATATGAGTGAGTTGCACTGAAAAACTTAGAATATAAGAAACGCACAGTGTAGTACATAGTATATGAGTGAGTTGCACTGAAAAACTTAGAATATAAGAAACGCACAGTGTAGTACATAGTATATGAGTGAGTTGCACTCAAAAACTTAGAATATAAGAAACGCACAGTGTAGTACATAGTATATGAGTGAGTTGCACTGAAAAACTTAGAATATAAGAAACGCACAGTGTAATACATAGTATATGAGTGAGTTGCACTGAAAAACTTAGAATATAAGAAACGCACAGTGTAGTACATAGTATATGAGTGAGTTGCACTGAAAAACTTAGAATTCACTGACAAACCCGCATTACACGAAATGCACAGTGTATAGTATATGAGTGAGTTGCACTGAAAAACTCTAGAATATAAGAAACGCACAGTGTAGTACATAGTATATGAGTGAGTTGCACTGAAAAACTTAGAATATAAGAAACGCACAGTGTAGTACATAGTATATGAGTGAGTTGCACTGAAAAACTTAGAATATAAGAAACGCACAGTGTAGTACATAGTATATGAGTGAGTTGCACTGAAAAACTTAGAATATAAGAAACGCACAGTGTAGTACATAGTATATGAGTGAGTTGCACTGAAAAACTTAGAATATAAGAAACGCACAGTGTAGTACATAGTATATGAGTGAGTTGCACTGAAAAACTTAGAATATAAGAAACGCACAGTGTAGTACATAGTATATGACTGAGTTGCACTGAAAAACTTAGAATATAAGAAACGCACAGTGTAGTACATAGTATATGAGTGAGTTGCACTGAAAAATTTAGAATATAAGAAACGCACAGTGTAGTACATAGTATATGAGTGAGTTGCACTGAAAAACTTAGAATTTAGAGAAACGCACAGTGTAGTACATAGTATATGAGTGAGTTGCACTGAAAAACTTAGAATATAATAAACGCACAGTGTAGTACATAGTATATGAGTGAGTTGCACTGAAAAACTTAGAATATAAGAAACGCACAGTGTAGTACATAGTATATGAGTGAGTTGCACTGAAAAATTTAGAATATAAGAAACGCACAGTGTAGTACATAGTATATGAGTGAGTTGCACTGAAAAACTTAGAATATAAGAAACGCACAGTGTAGTACATAGTATATGAGTGAGTTGCACTGAAAAACTTAGAATATAAGAAACGCACAGTGTAGTACATAGTATATGAGTGAGTTGCACTGAAAAACTTAGAATTTAAGAAACGCACAGTGTAGTACATAGTATATGAGTGAGTTGCACTGAAAAACTTAGAATTTACTGAAAAACCCGCATTACACGAAATGCACAGTGTAGTACATAGTATATGAGTGAGTTGCACTGAAAAACTTAGAATATAAGAAACGCACAGTGTAGTACATAGTATATGAGTGAGTTGCACTGAAAAACTTAGAATATAAGAAACGCACAGTGTAGTACATAGTATATGAGTGAGTTGCACTGAAAAACTTAGAATATAAGAAACGCACAGTGTAGTACATAGTATATGAGTGAGTTGCACTGAAAAACTTAGAATATAAGAAACGCACAGTGTAGTACATAGTATATGAGTGAGTTGCACTGAAAAACTTAGAATATAAGAAACGCACAGTGTAGTACATAGTATATGAGTGAGTTGCACTGAAAAACTTAGAATATAAGAAACGCACAGTGTAGTACATAGTATATGAGTGAGTTGCACTGAAAAACTTAGAATATAAGAAACGCACAGTGTAGTACATAGTATATGAGTGAGTTGCACTGAAAAACTTAGAATATAAGAAACGCACAGTGTAGTACATAGTATATGAGTGAGTTGCACTGAAAAACTTAGAATATAAGAAACGCACAGTGTAGTACATAGTATATGAGTGAGTTGCACTGAAAAACTTAGAATATAAGAAACGCACAGTGTAGTACATAGTATATGAGTGAGTTGCACTGAAAAACTTAGAATATAAGAAACGCACAGTGTAGTACATAGTATATGAGTGAGTTGCACTGAAAAACTTAGAATATAAGAAACGCACAGTGTAGTACATAGTATATGAGTGAGTTGCACTGAAAAACTTAGAATATAAGAAACGCACAGTGTAGTACATAGTATATGAGTGAGTTGCACTGAAAAACTTAGAATTTAAGAAACGCACAGTGTAGTACATAGTATATGAGTGAGTTGCACTGAAAACTTAGAATATAAGAAACGCACAGTGTAGTACATAGTATATGAGTGAGTTGCACTGAAAAACTTAGAATATAAGAAACGCACAGTGTAGTACATAGTATATGAGTGAGTTGCACTGAAAAACTTAGAATATAAGAAACGCACAGTGTAGTACATAGTATATGAGTGAGTTGCACTGAAAAACTTAGAATATAAGAAACGCACAGTGTTGTACATAGTATATGAGTGAGTTGCACTGAAAAACTTAGAATATAAGAAACGCACAGTGTAGTACATAGTATATGAGTGAGTTGCACTGAAAAACTTAGAATATAAGAAACGCACAGTGTAGTACATAGTATATGAGTGAGTTGCACTCAAAAACTTAGAATATAAGAAACGCACAGTGTAGTACATAGTATATGAGTGAGTTGCACTGAAAAACTTAGAATATAAGAAACGCACAGTGTAATACATAGTATATGAGTGAGTTGCACTGAAAAACTTAGAATATAAGAAACGCACAGTGTAGTACATAGTATATGAGTGAGTTGCACTGAAAAACTTAGAATTCACTGAAAAACCCGCATTACACGAAATGCACAGTGTATAGTATATGAGTGAGTTGCACTGAAAAACTCTAGAATATAAGAAACGCACAGTGTAGTACATAGTATATGAGTGAGTTGCACTGAAAAACTTAGAATATAAGAAACGCACAGTGTAGTACATAGTATATGAGTGAGTTGCACTGAAAAACTTAGAATATAAGAAACGCACAGTGTAGTACATAGTATATGAGTGAGTTGCACTGAAAAACTTAGAATATAAGAAACGCACAGTGTAGTACATAGTATATGAGTGAGTTGCACTGAAAAACTTAGAATATAAGAAACGCACAGTGTAGTACATAGTATATGAGTGAGTTGCACTGAAAAACTTAGAATATAAGAAACGCACAGTGTAGTACATAGTATATGACTGAGTTGCACTGAAAAACTTAGAATATAAGAAACGCACAGTGTAGTACATAGTATATGAGTGAGTTGCACTGAAAAATTTAGAATATAAGAAACGCACAGTGTAGTACATAGTATATGAGTGAGTTGCACTGAAAAACTTAGAATTTAGAGAAACGCACAGTGTAGTACATAGTATATGAGTGAGTTGCACTGAAAAACTTAGAATATAATAAACGCACAGTGTAGTACATAGTATATGAGTGAGTTGCACTGAAAAACTTAGAATATAAGAAACGCACAGTGTAGTACATAGTATATGAGTGAGTTGCACTGAAAAATTTAGAATATAAGAAACGCACAGTGTAGTACATAGTATATGAGTGAGTTGCACTGAAAAACTTAGAATATAAGAAACGCACAGTGTAGTACATAGTATATGAGTGAGTTGCACTGAAAAACTTAGAATATAAGAAACGCACAGTGTAGTACATAGTATATGAGTGAGTTGCACTGAAAAACTTAGAATTTAAGAAACGCACAGTGTAGTACATAGTATATGAGTGAGTTGCACTGAAAAACTTAGAATTTACTGAAAAACCCGCATTACACGAAATGCACAGTGTAGTACATAGTATATGAGTGAGTTGCACTGAAAAACTTAGAATATAAGAAACGCACAGTGTAGTACATAGTATATGAGTGAGTTGCACTGAAAAACTTAGAATATAAGAAACGCACAGTGTAGTACATAGTATATGAGTGAGTTGCACTGAAAAACTTAGAATATAAGAAATGCACAGTGTAGTACATAGTATATGAGTGAGTTGCACTGAAAAACTTAGAATATAAGAATCGCACAGTGTAGTACATAGTATATGAGTGAGTTGCACTGAAAAACTTAGAATATAAGAAACGCACAGTGTAGTACATAGTATAAGAGTGAGTTGCACTGAAAAACTTAGAATATAAGAAACGCACAGTGTAGTACATAGTATATGAGTGAGTTGCACTGAAAAACTTAGAATATAAGAAACGCACAGTGTAGTACATAGTATATGAGTGAGTTGCACTGAAAAACTTAGAATATAAGAAACGCACAGTGTAGTACATAGTATATGAGTGAGTTGCACTGAAAAACTTAGAATATAAGAAACGCACAGTGTAGTACATAGTATATGAGTGAGTTGCACTGAAAAACTTAGAATATAAGAAACGCACATTGTAGTACATAGTATATGAGTGAGTTGCACGGAAAAACCTAGAATTTAAGAAACGCACAGTGTAGTACATAGTATATGAGTGAGTTGCACTGAAAAACTTAGAATTTAAGAAACGCACAGTGTAGTACATAGTATATGAGTGAGTTGCACTGAAAAACTTAGAATATAAGAAACGCACAGTGTAGTGCATAGTATATGAGTGAGTTGCACTGAAAAACTTAGAATATAAGAAACGCACAGTGTAGTACATAGTATATGAGTGAGTTGCACTGAAAAACTTAGAATATAAGAAACGCACAGTGTAGTACATAGTATATGAGTGAGTTGCACTGAAAAACTTAGAATATAAGAAACGCACAGTGTAGTACATAGTATATGAGTGAGTTGCACTGAAAAACTTAGAATATAAGAAACGCACAGTGTAGTACATAGTATATGAGTGGGTTGCACTGAAAAACTTAGAATATAAGAAACGCACAGTGTAGTACATAGTATATGAGTGAGTTGCACTGAAAAACTTAGAATATAAGAAACGCACAGTGTAGTACAAAGTATATGAGTGAGTTGCACTGAAAAACTTAGAATATAAGAAACGCACAGTGTAGTACATAGTATATGAGTGAGTTGCACTGAAAAACTTAGAATATAAGAAACGCACAGTGTAGTACATAGTATATGAGTGAGTTGCACTGAAAAACTTAGAATTTAAGAAACGCACAGTGTAGTACATAGTATATGAGTGAGTTGCACTGAAAAACTTAGAATTTACTGAAAAACCCGCATTACACGAAATGCACAGTGTAGTACATAGTATATGAGTGAGTTGCACTGAAAAACTTAGAATATAAGAAACGCACAGTGTAGTACATAGTATATGAGTGAGTTGCACTGAAAAACTTAGAATATAAGAAACGCACAGTGTAGTACATAGTATATGAGTGAGTTGCACTGAAAAACTTAGAATATAAGAAACGCACAGTGTAGTACATAGTATATGAGTGAGTTGCACTGAAAAACTTAGAATATAAGAAACGCACAGTGTAGTACATAGTATATGAGTGAGTTGCACTGAAAAACTTAGAATATAAGAAACGCACAGTGTAGTACATAGTATATGAGTGAGTTGCACTGAAAAACTTAGAATATAAGAAACGCACAGTGTAGTACATAGTATATGACTGAGTTGCACTGAAAAACTTAGAATATAAGAAACGCACAGTGTAGTACATAGTATATGAGTGAGTTGCACTGAAAAATTTAGAATATAAGAAACGCACAGTGTAGTACATAGTATATGAGTGAGTTGCACTGAAAAACTTAGAATTTAGAGAAACG
This sequence comes from Mus caroli, assembly GCF_978045245.1. Lineage (NCBI taxonomy): Eukaryota > Metazoa > Chordata > Mammalia > Rodentia > Muridae > Mus > Mus caroli. The sequence continues at coordinate 7,082,096 of NW_028227280.1, read as the reverse complement.
CACAGTGTAGTACATAGTATATGAGTGAGTTGCACTGAAAAACTTAGAATATAATAAACGCACAGTGTAGTACATAGTATATGAGTGAGTTGCACTGAAAAACTTAGAATATAAGAAACGCACAGTGTAGTACATAGTATATGAGTGAGTTGCACTGAAAAATTTAGAATATAAGAAACGCACAGTGTAGTACATAGTATATGAGTGAGTTGCACTGAAAAACTTAGAATATAAGAAACGCACAGTGTAGTACATAGTATATGAGTGAGTTGCACTGAAAAACTTAGAATATAAGAAACGCACAGTGTAGTACATAGTATATGAGTGAGTTGCACTGAAAAACTTAGAATTTAAGAAACGCACAGTGTAGTACATAGTATATGAGTGAGTTGCACTGAAAAACTTAGAATTTACTGAAAAACCCGCATTACACGAAATGCACAGTGTAGTACATAGTATATGAGTGAGTTGCACTGAAAAACTTAGAATATAAGAAACGCACAGTGTAGTACATAGTATATGAGTGAGTTGCACTGAAAAACTTAGAATATAAGAAACGCACAGTGTAGTACATAGTATATGAGTGAGTTGCACTGAAAAACTTAGAATATAAGAAACGCACAGTGTAGTACATAGTATATGAGTGAGTTGCACTGAAAAACTTAGAATATAAGAATCGCACAGTGTAGTACATAGTATATGAGTGAGTTGCACTGAAAAACTTAGAATATAAGAAACGCACAGTGTAGTACATAGTATAAGAGTGAGTTGCACTGAAAAACTTAGAATATAAGAAACGCACAGTGTAGTACATAGTATATGAGTGAGTTGCACTGAAAAACTTAGAATATAAGAAACGCACAGTGTAGTACATAGTATATGAGTGAGTTGCACTGAAAAACTTAGAATATAAGAAACGCACAGTGTAGTACATAGTATATGAGTGAGTTGCACTGAAAAACTTAGAATATAAGAAACGCACAGTGTAGTACATAGTATATGAGTGAGTTGCACTGAAAAACTTAGAATATAAGAAACGCACATTGTAGTACATAGTATATGAGTGAGTTGCACGGAAAAACCTAGAATTTAAGAAACGCACAGTGTAGTACATAGTATATGAGTGAGTTGCACTGAAAAACTTAGAATTTAAGAAACGCACAGTGTAGTACATAGTATATGAGTGAGTTGCACTGAAAAACTTAGAATATAAGAAACGCACAGTGTAGTGCATAGTATATGAGTGAGTTGCACTGAAAAACTTAGAATATAAGAAACGCACAGTGTAGTACATAGTATATGAGTGAGTTGCACTGAAAAACTTAGAATATAAGAAACGCACAGTGTAGTACATAGTATATGAGTGAGTTGCACTGAAAAACTTAGAATATAAGAAACGCACAGTGTAGTACATAGTATATGAGTGAGTTGCACTGAAAAACTTAGAATATAAGAAACGCACAGTGTAGTACATAGTATATGAGTGGGTTGCACTGAAAAACTTAGAATATAAGAAACGCACAGTGTAGTACATAGTATATGAGTGAGTTGCACTGAAAAACTTAGAATATAAGAAACGCACAGTGTAGTACAAAGTATATGAGTGAGTTGCACTGAAAAACTTAGAATATAAGAAACGCACAGTGTAGTACATAGTATATGAGTGAGTTGCACTGAAAAACTTAGAATATAAGAAACGCACAGTGTAGTACATAGTATATGAGTGAGTTGCAGTGAAAAACTTAGAATTTAAGAAACGCACAGTGTAGTACATAGTATATGAGTGAGTTGCACTGAAAAACTTAGAATATAAGAAACGCACAGTGTAGTACATAGTATATGAGTGAGTTGCACTGAAAAACTTAGAATATAAAAAACGCACAGTGTAGTACATAGTATATGAGTGAGTTGCACTGAAAAACTTAGAATATAAGAAACGCACAGTGTAGTACATAGTATATGAGTGAGTTGCACTGAAAAACTTAGAATATAAGAAACGCACAGTGTAGTACATAGTATATGAGTGAGTTGCACTGAAAAACTTAGAATATAAGAAACGCACAGTGTAGTACATAGTATATGAGTGAGTTGCACTGAAAAACTTAGAATATAAGAAACGCACAGTGTAGTACATAGTATATGAGTGAGTTGCACTGAAAAACTTAGAATTTAAGAAACGCACAGTGTAGTACATAGTATATGAGTGAGTTGCACTGAAAAACTTAGAATATAAGAAACGCACAGTGTAGTACAAAGTATATGAGTGAGTTGCACTGAAAAACTTAGAATATAAGAAACGCACAGTGTAGTACATAGTATATGAGTGAGTTGCACTGAAAAACTTAGAATATAAGAAACACACAGTGTAGTACATAGTATATGAGTGAGTTGCACTGAAAAACTTAGAATTTACTGAAAAACCCGCATTACACGAAATGCACAGTGTAGCACATAGTATATGAGTGAGTTGCACTGAAAAACTTAGAATATAAGAAACGCACAGTGTAGTACATAGTATATGAGTGAGTTGCACTGAAAAACTTAGAATATAAGAAACGCACAGTGTAGTACATAGTATATGAGTGAGTTGCACTGAAAAACTTAGAATATAAGAAACGCACAGTGTAGTACATAGTATATGAGTGAGTTGCACTGAAAAACTTAGAATATAAGAAACGCACAGTGTAGTACATAGTATATGAGTGAGTTGCACTGAAAAACTTAGAATATAAGAAACGCACAGTGTAGTACATAGTATATGAGTGAGTTGCACTGAAAAACTTAGAATATAAGAAACGCACAGTGTAGTACATAGTATATGAGTGAGTTGCACTGAAAAATTTAGAATATAAGAAACGCACAGTGTAGTACATAGTATATGAGTGAGTTGCACTGAAAAACTTAGAATTTAGAGAAACGCACAGTGTAGTACATAGTATATGAGTGAGTTGCACTGAAAAACTTAGAATATAATAAACGCACAGTGTAGTACATAGTATATGAGTGAGTTGCACTGAAAAACTTAGAATATAAGAAACGCACAGTGTAGTACATAGTATATGAGTGAGTTGCACTGAAAAATTTAGAATATAAGAAACGCACAGTGTAGTACATAGTATATGAGTGAGTTGCACTGAAAAACTTAGAATTTAGAGAAACGCACAGTGTAGTACATAGTATATGAGTGAGTTGCACTGAAAAACTTAGAATATAAGAAACGCACAGTGTAGTACATAGTATATGAGTGAGTTGCACTGAAAAACTTAGAATATAAGAAACGCACAGTGTAGTACATAGTATATGAGTGAGTTGCACTGAAAAACTTAGAATTTAAGAAACGCACAGTGTAGTACATAGTATATGAGTGAGTTGCACTGAAAAACTTAGAATTTACTGAAAAACCCGCATTACACGAAATGCACAGTGTAGTACATAGTATATGAGTGAGTTGCACTGAAAAACTTAGAATATAAGAAACGCACAGTGTAGTACATAGTATATGAGTGAGTTGCACTGAAAAACTTAGAATAAGAAACGCACAGTGTAGTACATAGTATATGAGTGAGTTGCACTGAAAAACTTAGAATATAAGAAACGCACAGTGTAGTACATAGTATATGAGTGAGTTGCACTGAAAAACTTAGAATATAAGAAACGCACAGTGTAGTACATAGTATATGAGTGAGTTGCGATGAAAAACTTAGAATATAAGAAACGCACAGTGTAGTACATAGTATATGAGTGAGTTGCACTGAAAAACTTAGAATATAAGAAACGCACAGTGTAGTACATAGTATATGAGTGAGTTGCACTGAAAAACTTAGAATATAAGAAACGCACAGTGTAGTACATAGTATATGAGTGAGTTGCACTGAAAAACTTAGAATATAAGAAACGCACAGTGTAGTACATAGTATATGAGTGAGTTGCACTGAAAAACTTAGAATATAAGAAACGCACATTGTAGTACATAGTATATGAGTGAGTTGCACGGAAAAACCTAGAATTTAAGAAACGCACGGTGTAGTACATAGTATATGAGTGAGTTGCACTGAAAAACCTAGAATTTAAGAAACGCACAGTGTAGTACATAGTATATGAGTGAGTTGCACTGAAAAACTTAGAATATAAGAAACCCACAGTGTAGTACATAGTATATGAGTGAGTTGCACTGAAAAACTTAGAATATAAGAAACGCACAGTGTAGTACATAGTATATGAGTGAGTTGCGATGAAAAACTTAGAATATAAGAAACGCACAGTGTAGTACATAGTATATGAGTGAGTTGCACTGAAAAACTTAGAATATAAGAAACGCACAGTGTAGTACATAGTATATGAGTGAGTTGCACTGAAAAACTTAGAATTTAAGAAACGCACAGTGTAGTACATAGTATATGAGTGAGTTGCACTGAAAAACTTAGAATATAAGAAACGCACAGTGTAGTACATAGTATATGAGTGAGTTGCACTGAAAAACTTAGAATATAAGAAACGCACAGTGTAGTACATAGTATATGAGTGAGTTGCACTGAAAAACTTAGAATATAAGAAACGCACAGTGTAGTACATAGTATATGAGTGAGTTGCACTGAAAAACTTAGAATATAAGAAACGCACAGTGTAGTACATAGTATATGAGTGAGTTGCACTGAAAAACTTAGAATATAAAAAACGCACAGTGTAGTACATAGTATATGAGTGAGTTGCACTGAAAAACTTAGAATATAAGAAACGCACAGTGTAGTACATAGTATATGAGTGAGTTGCACTGAAAAACTTAGAATATAAGAAACGCACAGTGTAGTACATAGTATATGAGTGAGTTGCACTGAAAAACTTAGAATTTAAGAAACGCACAGTGTAGTACATAGTATATGAGTGAGTTGCACTGAAAAACTTAGAATATAAGAAACGCACAGTGTAGTACAAAGTATATGAGTGAGTTGCACTGAAAAACTTAGAATATAAGAAACGCACAGTGTAGTACATAGTATATGAGTGAGTTGCACTGAAAAACTTAGAATATAAGAAACACACAGTGTAGTACATAGTATATGAGTGAGTTGCACTGAAAAACTTAGAATTTACTGAAAAACCCGCATTACACGAAATGCACAGTGTAGTACATAGTATATGAGTGAGTTGCACTGAAAAACTTAGAATATAAGAAACGCACAGTGTAGTACATAGTATATGAGTGAGTTGCACTGAAAAACTTAGAATATAAGAAACGCACAGTGTAGTACATAGTATATGAGTGAGTTGCACTGAAAAACTTAGAATATAAGAAACGCACAGTGTAGTACATAGTATATGAGTGAGTTGCACTGAAAAACTTAGAATATAAGAAACGCACAGTGTAGTACATAGTATATGAGTGAGTTGCACTGAAAAACTTAGAATATAAGAAACGCACAGTGTAGTACATAGTATATGAGTGAGTTGCACTGAAAAACTTAGAATATAAGAAACGCACAGTGTAGTACATAGTATATGAGTGAGTTGCACTGAAAAATTTAGAATATAAGAAACGCACAGTGTAGTACATAGTATATGAGTGAGTTGCACTGAAAAACTTAGAATTTAGAGAAACGCACAGTGTAGTACATAGTATATGAGTGAGTTGCACTGAAAAACTTAGAATATAATAAACGCACAGTGTAGTACATAGTATATGAGTGAGTTGCACTGAAAAACTTAGAATATAAGAAACGCACAGTGTAGTACATAGTATATGAGTGAGTTGCACTGAAAAATTTAGAATATAAGAAACGCACAGTGTAGTACATAGTATATGAGTGAGTTGCACTGAAAAACTTAGAATTTAGAGAAACGCACAGTGTAGTACATAGTATATGAGTGAGTTGCACTGAAAAACTTAGAATATAAGAAACGCACAGTGTAGTACATAGTATATGAGTGAGTTGCACTGAAAAACTTAGAATATAAGAAACGCACAGTGTAGTACATAGTATATGAGTGAGTTGCACTGAAAAACTTAGAATATAAGAAACGCACAGTGTAGTACATAGTATATGAGTGAGTTGCACTGAAAAACTTAGAATATAAGAAACGCACAGTGTAGTACATAGTATATGAGTGAGTTGCACTGAAAAACTTAGAATTTAAGAAACGCACAGTGTAGTACATAGTATATGAGTGAGTTGCACTGAAAAACTTAGAATTTACTGAAAAACCCGCATTACACGAAATGCACAGTGTAGTACATAGTATATGAGTGAGTTGCACTGAAAAACTTAGAATATAAGAAACGCACAGTGTAGTACATAGTATATGAGTGAGTTGCACTGAAAAACTTAGAATATAAGAAACGCACAGTGTAGTACATAGTATATGAGTGAGTTGCACTGAAAAACTTAGAATATAAGAAATGCACAGTGTAGTACATAGTATATGAGTGAGTTGCACTGAAAAACTTAGAATATAAGAATCGCACAGTGTAGTACATAGTATATGAGTGAGTTGCACTGAAAAACTTAGAATATAAGAAACGCACAGTGTAGTACATAGTATAAGAGTGAGTTGCACTGAAAAACTTAGAATATAAGAAACGCACAGTGTAGTACATAGTATATGAGTGAGTTGCACTGAAAAACTTAGAATATAAGAAACGCACAGTGTAGTACATAGTATATGAGTGAGTTGCACTGAAAAACTTAGAATATAAGAAACGCACAGTGTAGTACATAGTATATGAGTGAGTTGCACTGAAAAACTTAGAATATAAGAAACGCACAGTGTAGTACATAGTATATGAGTGAGTTGCACTGAAAAACTTAGAATATAAGAAACGCACATTGTAGTACATAGTATATGAGTGAGTTGCACGGAAAAACCTAGAATTTAAGAAACGCACAGTGTAGTACATAGTATATGAGTGAGTTGCACTGAAAAACTTAGAATTTAAGAAACGCACAGTGTAGTACATAGTATATGAGTGAGTTGCACTGAAAAACTTAGAATATAAGAAACGCACAGTGTAGTGCATAGTATATGAGTGAGTTGCACTGAAAAACTTAGAATATAAGAAACGCACAGTGTAGTACATAGTATATGAGTGAGTTGCACTGAAAAACTTAGAATATAAGAAACGCACAGTGTAGTACATAGTATATGAGTGAGTTGCACTGAAAAACTTAGAATATAAGAAACGCACAGTGTAGTACATAGTATATGAGTGAGTTGCACTGAAAAACTTAGAATATAAGAAACGCACAGTGTAGTACATAGTATATGAGTGGGTTGCACTGAAAAACTTAGAATATAAGAAACGCACAGTGTAGTACATAGTATATGAGTGAGTTGCACTGAAAAACTTAGAATATAAGAAACGCACAGTGTAGTACAAAGTATATGAGTGAGTTGCACTGAAAAACTTAGAATATAAGAAACGCACAGTGTAGTACATAGTATATGAGTGAGTTGCACTGAAAAACTTAGAATATAAGAAACGCACAGTGTAGTACATAGTATATGAGTGAGTTGCACTGAAAAACTTAGAATTTAAGAAACGCACAGTGTAGTACATAGTATATGAGTGAGTTGCACTGAAAAACTTAGAATTTACTGAAAAACCCGCATTACACGAAATGCACAGTGTAGTACATAGTATATGAGTGAGTTGCACTGAAAAACTTAGAATATAAGAAACGCACAGTGTAGTACATAGTATATGAGTGAGTTGCACTGAAAAACTTAGAATATAAGAAACGCACAGTGTAGTACATAGTATATGAGTGAGTTGCACTGAAAAACTTAGAATATAAGAAACGCACAGTGTAGTACATAGTATATGAGTGAGTTGCACTGAAAAACTTAGAATATAAGAAACGCACAGTGTAGTACATAGTATATGAGTGAGTTGCACTGAAAAACTTAGAATATAAGAAACGCACAGTGTAGTACATAGTATATGAGTGAGTTGCACTGAAAAACTTAGAATATAAGAAACGCACAGTGTAGTACATAGTATATGACTGAGTTGCACTGAAAAACTTAGAATATAAGAAACGCACAGTGTAGTACATAGTATATGAGTGAGTTGCACTGAAAAATTTAGAATATAAGAAACGCACAGTGTAGTACATAGTATATGAGTGAGTTGCACTGAAAAACTTAGAATTTAGAGAAACGCACAGTGTAGTACATAGTATATGAGTGAGTTGCACTGAAAAACTTAGAATATAATAAACGCACAGTGTAGTACATAGTATATGAGTGAGTTGCACTGAAAAACTTAGAATATAAGAAACGCACAGTGTAGTACATAGTATATGAGTGAGTTGCACTGAAAAATTTAGAATATAAGAAACGCACAGTGTAGTACATAGTATATGAGTGAGTTGCACTGAAAAACTTAGAATATAAGAAACGCACAGTGTAGTACATAGTATATGAGTGAGTTGCACTGAAAAACTTAGAATATAAGAAACGCACAGTGTAGTACATAGTATATGAGTGAGTTGCACTGAAAAACTTAGAATTTAAGAAACGCACAGTGTAGTACATAGTATATGAGTGAGTTGCACTGAAAAACTTAGAATTTACTGAAAAACCCGCATTACACGAAATGCACAGTGTAGTACATAGTATATGAGTGAGTTGCACTGAAAAACTTAGAATATAAGAAACGCACAGTGTAGTACATAGTATATGAGTGAGTTGCACTGAAAAACTTAGAATATAAGAAACGCACAGTGTAGTACATAGTATATGAGTGAGTTGCACTGAAAAACTTAGAATATAAGAAACGCACAGTGTAGTACATAGTATATGAGTGAGTTGCACTGAAAAACTTAGAATATAAGAATCGCACAGTGTAGTACATAGTATATGAGTGAGTTGCACTGAAAAACTTAGAATATAAGAAACGCACAGTGTAGTACATAGTATAAGAGTGAGTTGCACTGAAAAACTTAGAATATAAGAAACGCACAGTGTAGTACATAGTATATGAGTGAGTTGCACTGAAAAACTTAGAATATAAGAAACGCACAGTGTAGTACATAGTATATGAGTGAGTTGCACTGAAAAACTTAGAATATAAGAAACGCACAGTGTAGTACATAGTATATGAGTGAGTTGCACTGAAAAACTTAGAATATAAGAAACGCACAGTGTAGTACATAGTATATGAGTGAGTTGCACTGAAAAACTTAGAATATAAGAAACGCACATTGTAGTACATAGTATATGAGTGAGTTGCACGGAAAAACCTAGAATTTAAGAAACGCACAGTGTAGTACATAGTATATGAGTGAGTTGCACTGAAAAACTTAGAATTTAAGAAACGCACAGTGTAGTACATAGTATATGAGTGAGTTGCACTGAAAAACTTAGAATATAAGAAACGCACAGTGTAGTGCATAGTATATGAGTGAGTTGCACTGAAAAACTTAGAATATAAGAAACGCACAGTGTAGTACATAGTATATGAGTGAGTTGCACTGAAAAACTTAGAATATAAGAAACGCACAGTGTAGTACATAGTATATGAGTGAGTTGCACTGAAAAACTTAGAATATAAGAAACGCACAGTGTAGTACATAGTATATGAGTGAGTTGCACTGAAAAACTTAGAATATAAGAAACGCACAGTGTAGTACATAGTATATGAGTGGGTTGCACTGAAAAACTTAGAATATAAGAAACGCACAGTGTAGTACATAGTATATGAGTGAGTTGCACTGAAAAACTTAGAATATAAGAAACGCACAGTGTAGTACAAAGTATATGAGTGAGTTGCACTGAAAAACTTAGAATATAAGAAACGCACAGTGTAGTACATAGTATATGAGTGAGTTGCACTGAAAAACTTAGAATATAAGAAACGCACAGTGTAGTACATAGTATATGAGTGAGTTGCAGTGAAAAACTTAGAATTTAAGAAACGCACAGTGTAGTACATAGTATATGAGTGAGTTGCACTGAAAAACTTAGAATATAAGAAACGCACAGTGTAGTACATAGTATATGAGTGAGTTGCACTGAAAAACTTAGAATATAAAAAACGCACAGTGTAGTACATAGTATATGAGTGAGTTGCACTGAAAAACTTAGAATATAAGAAACGCACAGTGTAGTACATAGTATATGAGTGAGTTGCACTGAAAAACTTAGAATATAAGAAACGCACAGTGTAGTACATAGTATATGAGTGAGTTGCACTGAAAAACTTAGAATATAAGAAACGCACAGTGTAGTACATAGTATATGAGTGAGTTGCACTGAAAAACTTAGAATATAAGAAACGCACAGTGTAGTACATAGTATATGAGTGAGTTGCACTGAAAAACTTAGAATTTAAGAAACGCACAGTGTAGTACATAGTATATGAGTGAGTTGCACTGAAAAACTTAGAATATAAGAAACGCACAGTGTAGTACAAAGTATATGAGTGAGTTGCACTGAAAAACTTAGAATATAAGAAACGCACAGTGTAGTACATAGTATATGAGTGAGTTGCACTGAAAAACTTAGAATATAAGAAACACACAGTGTAGTACATAGTATATGAGTGAGTTGCACTGAAAAACTTAGAATTTACTGAAAAACCCGCATTACACGAAATGCACAGTGTAGCACATAGTATATGAGTGAGTTGCACTGAAAAACTTAGAATATAAGAAACGCACAGTGTAGTACATAGTATATGAGTGAGTTGCACTGAAAAACTTAGAATATAAGAAACGCACAGTGTAGTACATAGTATATGAGTGAGTTGCACTGAAAAACTTAGAATATAAGAAACGCACAGTGTAGTACATAGTATATGAGTGAGTTGCACTGAAAAACTTAGAATATAAGAAACGCACAGTGTAGTACATAGTATATGAGTGAGTTGCACTGAAAAACTTAGAATATAAGAAACGCACAGTGTAGTACATAGTATATGAGTGAGTTGCACTGAAAAACTTAGAATATAAGAAACGCACAGTGTAGTACATAGTATATGAGTGAGTTGCACTGAAAAATTTAGAATATAAGAAACGCACAGTGTAGTACATAGTATATGAGTGAGTTGCACTGAAAAACTTAGAATTTAGAGAAACGCACAGTGTAGTACATAGTATATGAGTGAGTTGCACTGAAAAACTTAGAATATAATAAACGCACAGTGTAGTACATAGTATATGAGTGAGTTGCACTGAAAAACTTAGAATATAAGAAACGCACAGTGTAGTACATAGTATATGAGTGAGTTGCACTGAAAAATTTAGAATATAAGAAACGCACAGTGTAGTACATAGTATATGAGTGAGTTGCACTGAAAAACTTAGAATTTAGAGAAACGCACAGTGTAGTACATAGTATATGAGTGAGTTGCACTGAAAAACTTAGAATATAAGAAACGCACAGTGTAGTACATAGTATATGAGTGAGTTGCACTGAAAAACTTAGAATATAAGAAACGCACAGTGTAGTACATAGTATATGAGTGAGTTGCACTGAAAAACTTAGAATTTAAGAAACGCACAGTGTAGTACATAGTATATGAGTGAGTTGCACTGAAAAACTTAGAATTTACTGAAAAACCCGCATTACACGAAATGCACAGTGTAGTACATAGTATATGAGTGAGTTGCACTGAAAAACTTAGAATATAAGAAACGCACAGTGTAGTACATAGTATATGAGTGAGTTGCACTGAAAAACTTAGAATAAGAAACGCACAGTGTAGTACATAGTATATGAGTGAGTTGCACTGAAAAACTTAGAATATAAGAAACGCACAGTGTAGTACATAGTATATGAGTGAGTTGCACTGAAAAACTTAGAATATAAGAAACGCACAGTGTAGTACATAGTATATGAGTGAGTTGCGATGAAAAACTTAGAATATAAGAAACGCACAGTGTAGTACATAGTATATGAGTGAGTTGCACTGAAAAACTTAGAATATAAGAAACGCACAGTGTAGTACATAGTATATGAGTGAGTTGCACTGAAAAACTTAGAATATAAGAAACGCACAGTGTAGTACATAGTATATGAGTGAGTTGCACTGAAAAACTTAGAATATAAGAAACGCACAGTGTAGTACATAGTATATGAGTGAGTTGCACTGAAAAACTTAGAATATAAGAAACGCACATTGTAGTACATAGTATATGAGTGAGTTGCACGGAAAAACCTAGAATTTAAGAAACGCACGGTGTAGTACATAGTATATGAGTGAGTTGCACTGAAAAACCTAGAATTTAAGAAACGCACAGTGTAGTACATAGTATATGAGTGAGTTGCACTGAAAAACTTAGAATATAAGAAACCCACAGTGTAGTACATAGTATATGAGTGAGTTGCACTGAAAAACTTAGAATATAAGAAACGCACAGTGTAGTAAATAGTATATGAGTGAGTTGCACTGAAAAACTTAGAATATAAGAAACGCACAGTGTAGTACATAGTATATGAGTGAGTTGCGATGAAAAACTTAGAATATAAGAAACGCACAGTGTAGTACATAGTATATGAGTGAGTTGCACTGAAAAACTTAGAATATAAGAAACGCACAGTGTAGTACATAGTATATGAGTGAGTTGCACTGAAAAACTTAGAATTTAAGAAACGCACAGTGTAGTACATAGTATATGAGTGAGTTGCACTGAAAAACTTAGAATATAAGAAACGCACAGTGTAGTACATAGTATATGAGTGAGTTGCACTGAAAAACTTAGAATATAAGAAACGCACAGTGTAGTACATAGTATATGAGTGAGTTGCACTGAAAAACTTAGAATATAAGAAACGCACAGTGTAGTACATAGTATATGAGTGAGTTGCACTGAAAAACTTAGAATATAAGAAACGCACAGTGTAGTACATAGTATATGAGTGAGTTGCACTGAAAAACTTAGAATATAAAAAACGCACAGTGTAGTACATAGTATATGAGTGAGTTGCACTGAAAAACTTAGAATATAAGAAACGCACAGTGTAGTACATAGTATATGAGTGAGTTGCACTGAAAAACTTAGAATATAAGAAACGCACAGTGTAGTACATAGTATATGAGTGAGTTGCACTGAAAAACTTAGAATTTAAGAAACGCACAGTGTAGTACATAGTATATGAGTGAGTTGCACTGAAAAACTTAGAATATAAGAAACGCACAGTGTAGTACAAAGTATATGAGTGAGTTGCACTGAAAAACTTAGAATATAAGAAACGCACAGTGTAGTACATAGTATATGAGTGAGTTGCACTGAAAAACTTAGAATATAAGAAACACACAGTGTAGTACATAGTATATGAGTGAGTTGCACTGAAAAACTTAGAATTTACTGAAAAAACCCGCATTACACGAAATGCACAGTGTAGTACATAGTATATGAGTGAGTTGCACTGAAAAACTTAGAATATAAGAAACGCACAGTGTAGTACATAGTATATGAGTGAGTTGCACTGAAAAACTTAGAATATAAGAAACGCACAGTGTAGTACATAGTATATGAGTGAGTTGCACTGAAAAACTTAGAATATAAGAAACGCACAGTGTAGTACATAGTATATGAGTGAGTTGCACTGAAAAACTTAGAATATAAGAAACGCACAGTGTAGTACATAGTATATGAGTGAGTTGCACTGAAAAACTTAGAATATAAGAAACGCACAGTGTAGTACATAGTATATGAGTGAGTTGCACTGAAAAACTTAGAATATAAGAAACGCACAGTGTAGTACATAGTATATGAGTGAGTTGCACTGAAAAATTTAGAATATAAGAAACGCACAGTGTAGTACATAGTATATGAGTGAGTTGCACTGAAAAACTTAGAATTTAGAGAAACGCACAGTGTAGTACATAGTATATGAGTGAGTTGCACTGAAAAACTTAGAATATAATAAACGCACAGTGTAGTACATAGTATATGAGTGAGTTGCACTGAAAAACTTAGAATATAAGAAACGCACAGTGTAGTACATAGTATATGAGTGAGTTGCACTGAAAAACTTAGAATATAAGAAACGCACAGTGTAGTACATAGTATATGAGTGAGTTGCACTGAAAAACTTAGAATATAAGAAACGCACAGTGTAGTACATAGTATATGAGTGAGTTGCACTGAAAAACTTAGAATATAAGAAACGCACAGTGTAGTACATAGTATATGAGTGAGTTGCACTGAAAAACTTAGAATATAAGAAACGCACAGTGTAGTACATAGTATATGAGTGAGTTGCACTGAAAAACTTAGAATATAAGAAACGCACAGTGTAGTACATAGTATATGAGTGAGTTGCACTGAAAAACTTAGAATATAAGTAACGCACAGTGTAGGACATAGTATATGAGTGAGTTGCACTGAAAAACTTAGAATATAAGAAACGCACAGTGTAGTACATAGTATATGAGTGAGTTGCACTGAAAAACTTAGAATTTAAGAAACGCACAGTGTAGTACATAGTATATGAGTGAGTTGCACTGAAAAACTTAGAATATAAGAAACGCACAGTGTAGTACATAGTATATGAGTGAGTTGCACTGAAACTTAGAATATAAGAAACGCACAGTGTAGTACATAGTATATGAGTGAGTTGCACTGAAAAACTTAGAATATAAGAAACGCACAGTGTAGTACATAGTATATGAGTGAGTTGCACTGAAAAACTTAGAATATAAGAAACGCACAGTGTAGTACATAGTATATGAGTGAGTTGCACTGAAAAACTTAGAATATAAGAAACGCACAGTGTAGTACATAGTATATGAGTGAGTTGCACTGAAAAACTTAGAATATAAGAAACGCACAGTGTAGTACATAGTATATGAGTGAGTTGCACTGAAAAACTTAGAATATAAGAAACGCACAGTGTAGTACATAGTATATGAGTGAGTTGCACTGAAAAACTTAGAATATAAGAAACGCACAGTGTAGTACATAGTATATGAGTGAGTTGCACTGAAAAACTTAGAATATAAGAAACGCACAGTGTAGTACATAGTATATGAGTGAGTTGCACTGAAAAACTTAGAATATAAGAAACGCACAGTGTAGTACATAGTATATGAGTGAGTTGCACTGAAAAACTTAGAATATAAGAAACGCACAGTGTAGTACATAGTATATGAGTGAGTTGCACTGAAAAACTTAGAATATAAGAAACGCACAGTGTAGTACATAGTATATGAGTGAGTTGCACTGAAAAACTTAGAATATAAGAAACGCACAGTGTAGTACATAGTATATGAGTGAGTTGCACTGAAAAATTTAGAATATAAGAAACGCACAGTGTAGTACATAGTATATGAGTGAGTTGCACTGAAAAACTTAGAATTTAGAGAAACGCACAGTGTAGTACATAGTATATGAGTGAGTTGCACTGAAAAACTTAGAATATAATAAACGCACAGTGTAGTACATAGTATATGAGTGAGTTGCACTGAAAAACTTAGAATATAAGAAACGCACAGTGTAGTACATAGTATATGAGTGAGTTGCACTGAAAAATTTAGAATATAAGAAACGCACAGTGTAGTACATAGTATATGAGTGAGTTGCACTGAAAAACTTAGAATTTAGAGAAACGCACAGTGTAGTACATAGTATATGAGTGAGTTGCACTGAAAAACTTAGAATATAAGAAACGCACAGTGTAGTACATAGTATATGAGTGAGTTGCACTGAAAAACTTAGAATATAAGAAACGCACAGTGTAGTACATAGTATATGAGTGAGTTGCACTGAAAAACTTAGAATTTAAGAAACGCACAGTGTAGTACATAGTATATGAGTGAGTTGCACTGAAAAACTTAGAATTTACTGAAAAACCCGCATTACACGAAATGCACAGTGTAGTACATAGTATATGAGTGAGTTGCACTGAAAAACTTAGAATATAAGAAACGCACAGTGTAGTACATAGTATATGAGTGAGTTGCACTGAAAAACTTAGAATAAGAAACGCACAGTGTAGTACATAGTATATGAGTGAGTTGCACTGAAAAACTTAGAATATAAGAAACGCACAGTGTAGTACATAGTATATGAGTGAGTTGCACTGAAAAACTTAGAATATAAGAAACGCACAGTGTAGTACATAGTATATGAGTGAGTTGCGACTGAAAAACTTAGAATATAAGAAACGCACAGTGTAGTACATAGTATATGAGTGAGTTGCACTGAAAAACTTAGAATATAAGAAACGCACAGTGTAGTACATAGTATATGAGTGAGTTGCACTGAAAAACTTAGAATATAAGAAACGCACAGTGTAGTACATAGTATATGAGTGAGTTGCACTGAAAAACTTAGAATATAAGAAACGCACAGTGTAGTACATAGTATATGAGTGAGTTGCACTGAAAAACTTAGAATTTAAGAAACGCACAGTGTAGTACATAGTATATGAGTGAGTTGCACTGAAAAACTTAGAATATAAGAAACGCACAGTGTAGTACAAAGTATATGAGTGAGTTGCACTGAAAAACTTAGAATATAAGAAACGCACAGTGTAGTACATAGTATATGAGTGAGTTGCACTGAAAAACTTAGAATATAAGAAACACACAGTGTAGTACATAGTATATGAGTGAGTTGCACTGAAAAACTTAGAATTTACTGAAAAACCCGCATTACACGAAATGCACAGTGTAGTACATAGTATATGAGTGAGTTGCACTGAAAAACTTAGAATATAAGAAACGCACAGTGTAGTACATAGTATATGAGTGAGTTGCACTGAAAAACTTAGAATATAAGAAACGCACAGTGTAGTACATAGTATATGAGTGAGTTGCACTGAAAAACTTAGAATATAAGAAACGCACAGTGTAGTACATAGTATATGAGTGAGTTGCACTGAAAAACTTAGAATATAAGAAACGCACAGTGTAGTACATAGTATATGAGTGAGTTGCACTGAAAAACTTAGAATATAAGAAACGCACAGTGTAGTACATAGTATATGAGTGAGTTGCACTGAAAAACTTAGAATATAAGAAACGCACAGTGTAGTACATAGTATATGAGTGAGTTGCACTGAAAAATTTAGAATATAAGAAACGCACAGTGTAGTACATAGTATATGAGTGAGTTGCACTGAAAAACTTAGAATTTAGAGAAACGCACAGTGTAGTACATAGTATATGAGTGAGTTGCACTGAAAAACTTAGAATATAATAAACGCACAGTGTAGTACATAGTATATGAGTGAGTTGCACTGAAAAACTTAGAATATAAGAAACGCACAGTGTAGTACATAGTATATGAGTGAGTTGCACTGAAAAATTTAGAATATAAGAAACGCACAGTGTAGTACATAGTATATGAGTGAGTTGCACTGAAAAACTTAGAATTTAAGAAACGCACAGTGTAGTACATAGTATATGAGTGAGTTGCACTGAAAAACTTAGAATATAAGAAACGCACAGTGTAGTACATAGTATATGAGTGAGTTGCACTGAAAAACTTAGAATATAAGAAACGCACAGTGTAGTACATAGTATATGAGTGAGTTGCACTGAAAAACTTAGAATATAAGAAACGCACAGTGTAGTACATAGTATATGAGTGAGTTGCACTGAAAAACTTAGAATATAAGAAACGCACAGTGTAGTACATAGTATATGAGTGAGTTGCACTGAAAAACTTAGAATATAAGAAACGCACAGTGTAGTACATAGTATATGAGTGAGTTGCACTGAAAAAACTTAGAATATAAGAAACGCACAGTGTAGTACATAGTATATGAGTGAGTTGCACTGAAAAACTTAGAATATAAGAAACGCACAGTGTAGTACATAGTATATGAGTGAGTTGCACTGAAAAACTTAGAATATAAGAAACGCACAGTGTAGTACATAGTATATGAGTGAGTTGCACTGAAAAACTTAGAATTTAAGAAACGCACAGTGTAGTACATAGTATATGAGTGAGTTGCACTGAAAAAACTTAGAATATAAGAAACGCACAGTGTAGTACATAGTATATGAGTGAGTTGCACTGAAAAACTTAGAATATAAGAAACGCACAGTGTAGTACATAGTATATGAGTGAGTTGCACTGAAAAACTTAGAATATAAGAAACGCACAGTGTAGTACATAGTATATGAGTGAGTTGCACTGAAAAAACTTAGAATATAAGAAACGCACAGTGTAGTACATAGTATATGAGTGAGTTGCACTGAAAAACTTAGAATATAAGAAACGCACAGTGTAGTACATAGTATATGAGTGAGTTGCACTGAAAAACTTAGAATATAAGAAACGCACAGTGTAGTACATAGTATATGAGTGAGTTGCACTGAAAAACTTAGAATATAAGAAACGCACAGTGTAGTACATAGTATATGAGTGAGTTTCACTGAAAAACTTAGAATATAAGAAACGCACAGTGTAGTACATAGTATATGAGTGAGTTGCACTGAAAAACTTAGAATATAAGAAACGCACAGTGTAGTACATAGTATATGAGTGAGTTGCACTGAAAAACTTAGAATATAAGAAACGCACAGTGTAGTACATAGTATATGAGTGAGTTGCACTGAAAAACTTAGAATATAAGAAACGCACAGTGTAGTACATAGTATATGAGTGAGTTGCACTGAAAAACTTAGAATATAAGAAACGCACAGTGTAGTACATAGTATATGAGTGAGTTGCACTGAAAAACTTAGAATATAAGAAACGCACAGTGTAGTACATAGTATATGAGTGAGTTGCACTGAAAAATTTAGAATATAAGAAACGCACAGTGTAGTACATAGTATATGAGTGAGTTGCACTGAAAAACTTAGAATTTAGAGAAACGCACAGTGTAGTACATAGTATATGAGTGAGTTGCACTGAAAAACTTAGAATATAATAAACGCACAGTGTAGTACATAGTATATGAGTGAGTTGCACTGAAAAACTTAGAATATAAGAAACGCACAGTGTAGTACATAGTATATGAGTGAGTTGCACTGAAAAACTTAGAATATAAGAAACGCACAGTGTAGTACATAGTATATGAGTGAGTTGCACTGAAAAACTTAGAATTTAGAGAAACGCACAATGTAGTACATAGTATATGAGTGAGTTGCACTGAAAAACTTAGAATATAAGAAACGCACAGTGTAGTACATAGTATATGAGTGAGTTGCACTGAAAAACTTAGAATATAAGAAACGCACAGTGTAGTACATAGTATATGAGTGAGTTGCACTGAAAAACTTAGAATATAAGAAACGCACAGTGTAGTACATAGTATATGAGTGAGTTGCACTGAAAAACTTAGAATATAAGAAACGCACAGTGTAGTACATAGTATATGAGTGAGTTGCACTGAAAAACTTAGAATATAAGAAACGCACAGTGTAGTACATAGTATATGAGTGAGTTGCACTGAAAAACTTAGAATATAAGAAACGCACAGTGTAGTACATAGTATATGAGTGAGTTGCACTGAAAAACTTAGAATATAAGAAACGCACAGTGTAGTACATAGTATATGAGTGAGTTGCACTGAAAAACTTAGAATATAAGAAACGCACAGTGTAGTACATAGTATATGAGTGAGTTGCACTGAAAAACTTAGAATATAAGAAACGCACAGTGTAGTACATAGTATATGAGTGAGTTGCACTGAAAAACTTAGAATATAAGAAACGCACAGTGTAGTACATAGTATATGAGTGAGTTGCACTGAAAAACTTAGAATATAAGAAACGCACAGTGTAGTACATAGTATATGAGTGAGTTGCACTGAAAAACTTAGAATATAAGAAACGCACAGTGTAGTACATAGTATATGAGTGAGTTGCACTGAAATACTTAGAATATAAGAAACGCACAGTGTAGTACATAGTATATGAGTGAGTTGCACTGAAAAACTTAGAATTTAAGAAACGCACAGTGTAGTACATAGTATATGAGTGAGTTGCACTGAAAAACTTAGAATATAAGAAACGCACAGTGTAGTACATAGTATATGAGTGAGTTGCACTGAAAAACTTAGAATATAAGAAACGCACAGTGTAGTACATAGTATATGAGTGAGTTGCACTGAAAAACTTAGAATATAAGAAACGCACAGTGTAGTACATAGTATATGAGTGAGTTGCACTGAAAAACTTAGAATATAAGAAACGCACAGTGTAGTACATAGTATATGAGTGAGTTGCACTGAAAAACTTAGAATATAAGAAACGCACAGTGTAGTACATAGTATATGAGTGAGTTGCACTGAAAAACTTAGAATATAAGAAACGCACAGTGTAGTACATAGTATATGAGTGAGTTGCACTGAAAAACTTAGAATATAAGAAACGCACAGTGTAGTACATAGTATATGAGTGAGTTGCACTGAAAAACTTAGAATATAAGAAACGCACAGTGTAGTACATAGTATATGAGTGAGTTGCACTGAAAAACTTAGAATATAAGAAACGCACAGTGTAGTACATAGTATATGAGTGAGTTGCACTGAAAAACTTAGAATATAAGAAACGCACAGTGTAGTACATAGTATATGAGTGAGTTGCACTGAAAAACTTAGAATATAAGAAACGCACAGTGTAGTACATAGTATATGAGTGAGTTGCACTGAAAAACTTAGAATATAAGAAACGCACAGTGTAGTACATAGTATATGAGTGAGTTGCACTGAAAAACTTAGAATATAAGAAACGCACAGTGTAGTACATAGTATATGAGTGAGTTGCACTGAAAAAACTTAGAATATAAGAAACGCACAGTGTAGTACATAGTATATGAGTGAGTTGCACTGAAAAACTTAGAATATAAGAAACGCACAGTGTAGTACATAGTATATGAGTGAGTTGCACTGAAAAACTTAGAATATAAGAAACGCACAGTGTAGTACATAGTATATGAGTGAGTTGCACTGAAAAACTTAGAATATAAGAAACGCACAGTGTAGTACATAGTATATGAGTGAGTTGCACTGAAAAACTTAGAATATAAGAAACGCACAGTGTAGTACATAGTATATGAGTGAGTTGCACTGAAAAACTTAGAATATAAGAAACGCACAGTGTAGTACATAGTATATGAGTGAGTTGCACTGAAAAACTTAGAATATAAGAAACGCACAGTGTAGTACATAGTATATGAGTGAGTTGCACTGAAAAACTTAGAATATAAGAAACGCACAGTGTAGTACATAGTATATGAGTGAGTTGCACTGAAAAACTTAGAATATAAGAAACGCACAGTGTAGTACATAGTATATGAGTGAGTTGCACTGAAAAACTTAGAATATAAGAAACGCACAGTGTAGTACATAGTATATGAGTGAGTTGCACTGAAAAACTTAGAATATAAGAAACGCACAGTGTAGTACATAGTATATGAGTGAGTTGCACTGAAAAACTTAGAATATAAGAAACGCACAGTGTAGTACATAGTATATGAGTGAGTTGCACTGAAAAACTTAGAATATAAGAAACGCACAGTGTAGTACATAGTATATGAGTGAGTTGCACTGAAAAACTTAGAATATAAGAAACGCACAGTGTAGTACATAGTATATGAGTGAGTTGCACTGAAAAACTTAGAATATAAGAAACGCACAGTGTAGTACATAGTATATGAGTGAGTTGCACTGAAAAACTTAGAATATAAGAAACGCACAGTGTAGTACATAGTATATGAGTGAGTTGCACTGAAAAACTTAGAATATAAGAAACGCACAGTGTAGTACATAGTATATGAGTGAGTTGCACTGAAAAACTTAGAATATAAGAAACGCACAGTGTAGTACATAGTATATGAGTGAGTTGCACTGAAAAAACTTAGAATATAAGAAACGCACAGTGTAGTACATAGTATATGAGTGAGTTGCACTGAAAAACTTAGAATATAAGAAACGCACAGTGTAGTACATAGTATATGAGTGAGTTGCACTGAAAAACTTAGAATATAAGAAACGCACAGTGTAGTACATAGTATATGAGTGAGTTGCACTGAAAAACTTAGAATATAAGAAACGCACAGT